>NC_135988.1:9440684-9740684 GCF_053455715.1 Rhinoraja longicauda
TTAGTGTGTATGTGTGTGTGTGACTTCATGTGCATGAGTGTGTGAGCGTGAGTGTGTGTGTGCACAGTGCATGTGTGTGTGTATCAGTGTACGTGTGTGTGTGTGTGTGTGTGTGTGTGTGTGTGTGTGTGTGCATGTGTCTGTGTCTGTGCATGTCTGTGTGTGTCTGTGTGTGCATGTGTGTCTGTGTGTGCGTGGCTGTGTGTGTGTGTGTGTCTGTCTGTGTGCGTGGTTGTGTGTGCATGTGTGTCTGTGTGTGTAGGTCTGTGTGAGTGAGTGAGGAGTGAGTGAGTGAGTGAGTGAGTGAGTGAGTGAGTGAGTGAGTGAGTGAGTGAGTGAGTGAGTGAGTGAGTGAGTGAGTGAGTGAGTGAGTGAGTGAGTGAGTGAGTGAGTGAGTGAGTGAGTGAGTTGGGTGGGTGGGTGAGTGGGTGGGTGGGTGGGTGAGTGAGTGGGGTGGGTGAGTGAGTGAGTGGGGTGGGTGGGTGGGTGAGTGGGTGGGTGGGTGAGTGAGTGAGTGGGGTGGGTGGGTGGGTGGGTGAGTGAGTGAGTGAGTGGGGTGAGAGGGTGGGTCGGTGGGTGAGTGAGTGAGTGAGTGAGTGAGTGAGTGAGTGAGTGAGTGAGTGAGTGAGTGAGCGAGTGAGTGAGTGAGTGAGTGAGTGAGTGAGTGAGTGAGTGAGTGAGTGAGTGAGTGAGTGAGTGAGTGAGTGAGTGAGTGAGTGAGTGAGTGAGTGAGTGAGGAAGAAAAAAACCTAAAGTAGGAAGAGTTGAATTTTAAAATAAATATTTCATCCTGTGCAGAGTATAATCCTTTTACTCCAGAGATGCTGCCTGACCCATTGAGTTAGTCCAGAACTTTGTGTGTACCTTTGTTATAAACCAGCATCTGCAGTTCCTTCCTTCTACATAAGGGTCCAAAGATGTTGCTTCCCTTCCTTGCAATAATACACTCTAATGACTCTTCTCTTACTTTCAGGGCAAGTTGGATGCACTGTGGGTTCTCTTACGGAAAGGCTACGATCGTGTGTCTGTGATGCGCCCCCGCCCTGGAGACAAGGTAGGGCTTGAACCAGATAAGGTAGAGCTTGCACTGGCTCCAGCACCAGGGGTCACCGTTTAAGAATAAAGGGTCGGCCCTTTAGGACTGAGATAAGGAAAAACTTTTTCACCCAGAGAGTTGTCAATCTGTGGAATTCGCTGTCACAGAAGGCAGCGGAGGCCAATTCACTGGATGTTTTCAAGAGAGAGTCAGATTTAGCTCTGAGGGCTAAAGGAATCAAGGGACGGGGAGAAAGCAGGAACGGGGTAATGATTTTGGATGATCAGCCATGATCATATTGAATGGTGGTGCTGGCTCGAAGGGCCGAATGGCCTACTCCTGCTCCTATTTTCTACGTTTCTATATTTGATGTTGAGCGTGTCCTAAATATGAGTGGCAACCAAGCCTTGGGCCTTCCACTGAGAGTACGGTTAAGTTTAAGAACATAAGGTCATAAGGTCACAACCTACCGACCAGTACATCTTTGGGAAAGAGGAGGAAACCCACACGATTATTAGAAATGCCAATTAAAGCTTGGTATTACATATATATATATTCCTTTATTTGTCCCACACTGGGGGAATTTGCAGTGTTACAGCGGCAAAGTGGATAGCAAGAGACATTCATTATAAATAAAAATAAAGATAAGGATAATTGTCCTCATTTACTGTCATCATTATCACATAATGTATAACAGGTATATAACAGAGCTTTATTTGTCGTTCGGCACCGAAGTACCGAACGAAACTACATAGCAGTCATAGAAAAAAAGAACACAAGACACATGACCCCAACACAAACGTCCATCACAATGACTCCAAACACCCCCTCACTGTGATGGAGGCAACAAAACTTCCACTCTCTTCCCCACACCCACGGACAGACAGCTCGTCCCTGACCGACCCGCACAGTCCCCGCACCGGGCGCTGAAACGTCCCGCGGCCGAACCGGGCGATGAAAGGCCCGCGACCAAGCCTTGCGCAGCTAAGTCCCGTGTCACCTCCAACAAGGTTTCCCAGGTCATAAGGTCATAAGGAATACAATTAGGTCTAAACTCCAGCGAGTACAGGCCCAGTGCCGTCGAACGCTCAACATAGGTTAACCTACTCATTCCTGGGATCATTCTTGTAAACCTCGTCTGGACCCTCTCCAGAGCCTGCACAATCTCGGAAACGGTGCCCAAGATTGCACACAATTTTGTCACTAAAAGTCATAAGTGATAGGAGCAGAATTAGGCCATTCGGCCCATCAAGTCTACTCCGACATTCAATCATGGCAGATCTATCTCTCCCTCCTAGCCCTATTCTCCTGCCTTCTCCCCATAGTTATTCTGTAATGAAGGAACCCTTCGTAGAGTATGGCATTCTGATTACTGTAACATGTGTTCATTGGTTGAACACATTTCCTTTGATTAGTCACTACTATTTAGGATGTAGTTGTGTTCCTGATAAACTGCCACAAGAGCAAATTCATCAATCTTGACTGTGGAAAGCAAGGAAGCCTTCTCGATCTCTCTTCTTGTCCAATAAATCAGGAAAATAGGAGGTATTTTGAACAAAATTTGTGGAAAGTGAACAGAAAGCTTTGTCCCTGTAGACAAAGGCTATTATAATCGTACTGGCAGCTAAGATTCCCTGCAATCTTTGGAAATGATCTGGAATAGTTTATTGCCATAGAGTCGTACGGCGTGGAAAAAGGCCCTTCGGCCCAACTTGCACACACTGACCAACATGTGGTCACCTGCCTGCCTGCGTTTGACCCATATCCCTCTAAACCTGTCCTATCCATGAACCTGTCCAAATGGGTTTTTTAAATGTTGTGCCTCAACTACCTCTTTCATCAGGTTGTTCCATACACCCACAACCCTTTGTGCGAAAAAGTTACCTCCCAGTTTTCTATTCTCTCCCCCCCCCTTAAACCTATGTCCTTTGGTTCTCGATTCCCCTACTCTAGCAAGAGACTTTGTGCGTCTACCTGATATATTCCTCTCATGATTTTGTACACCTTTGTGAGATCACTCCTCCTCCTGCTGTGCTCAATTGTATGACCTCTCGCTTCATCTCTTCAATTATACTGCAGAACTGAATGGGTAATAGCCACTGGGCTTTGCTTCCCTCCTCACAGGTGTCCACTGTAGGGGCAGTGTTGGGTGGCGAAGAATAGAAGTCAGGGACCCGTTAGGTAGAACTGAGGGGTCTGGGAGCAGACAAACAAAGAACAATGTCAGCCCAGAAGAGCAGAAACATCTCCTGGGCTGCCTTCCCTGGAAGAGCAGTCAATGACCCCTGGAGATTCATATGGGGAGGGTTAGCAAATGTATCGGTGTGCCTGTGTCTATAAGCTCATGGAGCCTGAGCAGGAAATGGTTCTGGTTTGCCATCAACTGTTTGTTGATGTCTGGTGGCTTTGTGTGGTCAATGTCATCTGGTTGAAGATAATCATTCGCATTTCGACGGTTGCCCGTGGAACAAAACACGCAAATTACCAGGAAAGCAAGGGGAAAAAAACAAAAAATAGATCCGAGAAGACGTTGTAAACAGAGGGCAATTGCGAAAGTGCCGGAAGGTTTAAAGTGATGCAGTCATGTGAGTTCAGTGCTGAGCCATGGTGTAAGGGGAGGAAAAACACAGATGGTTTTCATAAGCTCAGCCAAGTGGAGCTGTGAGCAAGAACAGGTCCCAAAGGTTATTTGCACAAAACAAAGCAATAATTGGCATGCATTGCTTGTAAGAGCCAGGAACTTATTTGCAAAACCATCAATAGTCCAACCGGCCAAAGGCTGGAAATGGAAAGTATATCAAATGAGTCAACATTTGATAAGGCATTTTACCAAACAGTCTAGTTGTCAAAATTACTGTCATTCAAGGATTTTTTTCCTCAGATCAATGGAAAAATCATCAGGGACTTTGTTTTAAGATTTTTGGTTGTGTTTCTTTTTACCCTTCCATCTCCATCCAGATGCCGAACAATGTTTAATTTTAATTAAGGGGTACATTATACATTCTGGAATCTTCTGTAGTGATTTCTCAAATTCAAGCTAAGAACAGTTTTGAGTTAGTGGCTGACTTGAAACGGTTACTGTAAATGTGTAGAAAGTATCTGCCAATGCTGCTTTATACTGAAGATAGACACAAAGTGCATCTCTGGAAAAAAAGGATGGGTGACATTTTGGTTTGGGACCCTTCTTCAGACTCCAGTCTGTCAATGGTTATAATAAAATTGAGTCGATCCTTGTTTCAGGCAGCGGAGCAAACATACAATTTAGATGAGTTTAGTTTTTTTTCTGGTGTAATTTATTATTATTGTCACGTATACCGTGAAGAGCTTTTTTGTTGTGTGTTGTCCAGTCAGTGGGAAGACTATACCTGATTACAATCAAGTCATCCACACTGTACAGATACAGGATAAGGGGAATAACGTTGAGCGCAAAATAAAGTCAAGTAAAGACCAACGTCTCCAAATTCAGTTGGGGCTTTCACCAGTTTATTTATCATCTATCCTAAATAGACAATAGACAATAGGTGCAGGAGTAGGCCATTCAGCCCTTCGAGCCAGCACCGCCATTCAATGCGATCATGGCTGATCATTCTCAATCAGTACCCCGTTCCTGCCTTCTCCCCATACCCCCTCACTCCGCTATCCTTAAGAGCTCTATCCAGCTCTCTCTTGAAAGCATCCAACGAACTGGCCTCCACTGCCTTCTGAGGCAGAGAATTCCGCACCTTCACCACTCTCTGACTGAAAAAGTTCTTCCTCATCTCCGTTCTAAATGGCCTACCCCTTATTCTTAAACTGTGGCCCCTTGTTCTAGACTCCCCCAACATTGGGAACATTGGAAACCAGCCTCTAATGTGTCCAATCCCCTAATTATCTTATATGTTTCAATAAGATTCCCCCCTCATTCCTAAATTGTAGGGCAAAGAACAGTGAAGATGTGAGACTTGCCACATCAAACAACTCGTGCATAATTTCAATTGAGATCAACAGAACACAGACTGGGGATGCTACACTGTCAGACGTGCTATGGTTTACGTAAGATGAACAGTGGATTTGTCCCAGTGTGCAGGGCCAGTGTATGTGTTATCCAGCCACAGCATCAAATCAAGAGAATCACATTATCTGATCACATTTGCAGTGGCATTTGTGGGATCTTAGAGCATAGAATAGTACAGCACAAGAACAGGCCCTTTGGCCCACAATTAGAGTTGCCAACTGTCCCGTATTAGCCGGGGTATCCCGTATTTTGGGTTAAATTGGTTTGTCCTGTATGGGACCGCCCTTGTCCCGTATTAGGCCCGGGGGGTGCTCCAGGCCCGGACGCTGTAGGCCAGGACGTTATAGGCCCGGACGCTGTAGGTCCGGACAGTGTAGGCCCGGAGGCCCGGGCGCCGTCTAACGGAGATTGGGTAGCAACCCGCCTCTTGGCCCGGGCAGCCGCCATTGGTGGAGCAGGAGCACGTGGCCGCTGGCTGGGTGAGGTCACGTGGGGCGCGGGGCGGTGACGTCACCTTGTCCCTTATTTGGGAGTGAGATAGTTGGCACCCCTACCCACGATGTCTGTGTCAAACATGATGCCAAGACCAACTCTTATCTGCAAGAGTTGATGTGATGTTCATAAATTAAATGTACCTCGATTTTTTTGAGTTCATTGGTAAGAAGGTGATCTACATCGCTCTGGCTTTGTGGCTTCTGGGGTGAGTAATGAGGCCATTGTGGGAACTGCAGACTTCACTTTAGATGGTGCTTGAGAGGGTGGTAAGGTGGGTAGTTTGAGAAGTGTGCTAATCCTTTTAATGCTCACATCAGGCATGTGCTTTCCTGAAGCTGGCTTTGACATTCTAAATATCATCCCAAATGTTCCTTCTCCATTTTGAGTTGAGTTGCGTTGTTGGGTTAAGTTAGTTGCGTTGAGTTAGTTGAGTTGAGTTAGTTGCGTTGAGTTAGTTGAGTTGAGTTAGTTGAGTTGAGTTACTTTAGTGGTCTTGAATCTGAGATTAGTGGACCCAATACTGGAATACAAAATGAGGAAAATATCCCAAACAAATCTTGCCTTTTGCTGAATTATATTATTGGTACAATATTTTTGAAATTTAACTATTATGCTGACTATTTCTAACAACATTATAAAAGGATTGCAAAACTAACAAGCTTTCAATTTCAAAAGGCAAAAAATATTGCTGATTCAGAAATCTGATATATAAAGAAAATATTCTGGAAATATTCGGTGGGTCGGCAGAATCTTTTGAAGATCAAAATTAGGATCTTTGACCCTTCATTGGAACTGGAAACTGTCAGTTGTAGCGTCTGTTATCGAGAACAAGAAGGAAAAAGAAAAACAAAGTGGAAGTTCTATGATTTTGGCTACCAACTTTGTTTGGAAACAGATGGACAAGCATAGAAATATATAAAATTATGAGAGGCATAGATAGGGTAGACAGTTAGAACCTTTATCCCAGGGTGGAGATATCCACCACTTGAGAGCATGACCATAAGGTGAGAGGGGGAAACATTTAATGGAGATGTGCGTGGCAAGAGGTGAACCTGCCCAGATGTAGATGAAGCCCCCATCTGTGTCTCCATTGATGAAGCCCCCATCTGTGTCTCCTCCATTGCCCACAGTTCTGCTCTCAGCTCCCTAGTCACGCATGGAGCACGCATTGCAGGCGGAGTGTGGGAGGAAACCGGAGTACCCAGAGAAAACACACACAGGCGGGGAGAGTGTACAAACTCCACACAGATAAACACCCGTAGCCACGATCGAAATTGGGTCTCTGGCGCTGTAAGGCAGCAACTCTACCACTGCGCCACCGTGCCCTAAAGTCTTCCTCTTTATAAAATTGTGATCAAATCAAAACTGGGGAAACGTATGCTTTTAGGATCTAGGAACATTTGGTTAGAAGCCAAAGATTTCTCCCATTAGAGTTTTGCACTGGGTCTGACCGAATCCAAGAGCTTGTCAGCACCTGATCAGAAACACAGCACATATGGATATCTCCGTTTTTGCCGGATAAGTGGAAAAACAATGTGGAATTAAATGGTTTGCTGCGTATTTATTGATGTGTTAGGAATTTTTGGGGGGCTGGAGGTCGGGGTGGGGGGAAGGTTCGCTTCTGGCTAGGGGCGCCATAGCAACAGATTGCTGCTGATGTTGTCATAGCAAGGGAATGTTCCTGACTGAAACTGGATCCCGACGTAACGTCATCAACAGGGAAAACATGGAGAGAAAGAAAAAATTCTGGACTGGATAGCAAATTCGAGAAGGAATAACGATCGATTTGCAGGCACATTAATGGTCCTCCTGCAATCAAAGTTGCTAAACTCTGCAGTGCAACATAGCTAGAGCATTTTGTGGGGCCAGGCTTAAGCAATTGCGCCAGGCTCATTGGCAGGAACCACACTTTCGGGTTAATGCATAGGACATTTTTCACTGATAGCCACCCTTGAGGTAGATTAATTTTTTTTCCGGTCAGGAATTGCTTGACGTATTAATTTAAAATTCCTCTGGGAGCAGATTTATTGCTGTTTTCGTATTTATTATGGCTTCTGACTTCTGCCACATAACTGGCCAACCCAGCGGGGAACAGGTATCGGAGCTAGAAATCTTCTCAGCTGCTCGGCTCAACGACCAGTGCTGGCCTACTTGCAAGTTCAGGCAAGATGGCTTTCGAGCTCTTCCCTAGGTTCCTCTGGTCTGCTGATATTATTTCACGCATCCCGATCGCTGGGCGGCACAGTGGCGCAGCTGGTAGACCTGCTGCCTCGCAGCGCAAGAGACCCGGGTTCGATCCTGACTTCGGGGGCTGCTCTCTGTGCCGACTTTGCCCTGTTTTTTTCCCAAAGACATGCGGCTTGTAGATTACCTTCTCCTTCTTTTCAAGTCGTGAGATCCATTTTTTTCTCAGTGTCCTTTGTTCAAGGAAAATAGATCCTTCCTGCTCACCTTATTTTGGCCTCTCATTTAAAATGACTGAGCTCTTACTTAACAGGGAGGAGGGCCAATGCCGAATAGACTTAAAGAGAAGCAAATGCTATGGAAAATTAATCAGAGTTCATAAGATAATGAAATCATTACATTGTGTTTATGTAGGGAAAACTTGCATTTTTAAAGCAACCTTTAAAAACTTTCAAAGCATTGCACAATTAATCAGGTCATTTTTTAAGTGTAATCACTGTTCCAGTGAAGGAAACATAACAAGAAATCTGCAGAGGACAAGGTTCCACAAACATAAATGTGATAATGATGAGATAATCTGTTTTAGCAATATTGGTCAAAGGATAGGTTTTGGCAGGGATAGTGTAAAGTAATTCTATCATATAGTTATAGAGCTACATCGCACTGAAACAGGCCTTTCAACCCAACTCGTCCATGTGGTTGCTTAAGTGAGCTGGTTAAATCAGTATAGACCAGCAAAGCATAACTCTACCATACTATACAGACCTGCTCCCCCTCACCATCACTCACCATCGCCACCTCAATCTTGCTTGGGCGGTGAATCTGTGGGATT
The DNA here is from genome assembly GCF_053455715.1 of Rhinoraja longicauda. NCBI lineage: Eukaryota > Metazoa > Chordata > Chondrichthyes > Rajiformes > Arhynchobatidae > Rhinoraja > Rhinoraja longicauda. The sequence goes on from NC_135988.1 coordinate 9,449,226, forward strand.
CATTGCTGCAGAGGGCTGTGGAGACCAAGTCAGTGGATATTGTTAAGGCAGAGATAGATAGATTCTTGATTAGTACGGGTGTCAGTGGCTATGGGGAGAAGGCAGGAGAATGGGGTTAGGAGGGAGAGATAGATCAGCCATGATTGAATGGGCCAAATGGCCTCATTCTATTCCTATCACTTATGAACTTGTAGCTCCAATTGTAACGTCACTCAGACTGCAACACATTACCTGGCAGAGTTTGCTTACAAGACTTAACAATGAGTCAGACTTGTTACAGGATGTAATGTCTGGGGAAGGGAACAAGGCCAGAAAAATCCTGATGATTAAGTAGCCAAGAGATTGGGGAGAAAGGCAAGAAGAAGAGGGTGTGACATGACCTGGAAGATTAAAGCAACCAGAACAGCTAAAGTGGACGTTGGAGGGATATGTAGTTGAGGAACAGACCTTTAGACTACAGACTTTAGAGATACGATGCGGAAACAGGCCCTTTGGCCCATTCAATCATCCGCGTCGACCAGCAATCACACTAACATTATCCTACACACTTGGGACTATTTACAATTTTACCAAAGCCAATTAACATACAAACCTGTATGTCTTTGGAATGTGGGAAGAAAACTGAGCACCCAGAGAAAACCCACGCAGTCACAGGGAAAACGTACAAACTCCGTACAAACAGCACCTGTAGTCAGGATCGAACCTGGGTCTCTGGCGCAGTGAGGCAGCAGCTCTACCACTGGGCCGCTGTGCCGCGCTCTAAAGGATGATGTATTTTCTGATTTGTGGACCAGGTAGCACTGAAGGTCCGTGAGAATGGTGTGGTGGGGAATGATGAAGAACCTATTAAATTACTATCCTCCTACATAGCGTAATCAATAGGATATGTTATATGAACGGTGCTGTAAGTAAGAATTTCATTGTTCCAGTTCATATCCAGTGCATTTGACAAATAAATATTCTTAAGGTCATCATATCATGGGTGATAGGAGTAGAATTGGGCCATTCGGCCCATCAAGTCTACTCCACCATTCAATCATGGCTGATCTATCTCTCCCTCCTAACCCACCCCATTCTCCTGCCTTCTCCCCATAACCCCTGACACCCGTAGTAATGCTGCCTGACCCACTGAGTCACTCCTGCATTTTGTGTATTTACCTGGCAAGCATGCATTTTTAACTTGATACTGTAGGTTGTTTAGAAGCCAACAGCTTCCATATATTTGGGAACTGCTTTATAGAGTGAGAGGAATTTACTCACTCTGTTCTTTGAGATTGTTTGAAGCAGAGAGTTTATAATAACCATGAACAAATAGTGGTTTGTACAGCTATTTTCCTCAATAGTCTTCCTTCGGCAGAATAACCACAAAATTGCCTAACCCAACCAGTACTCCATGCATTTGTTCCTGAGGTAGTATTATCATCAGATAATTACTGAGACCTTTCATTGGAAATGCAAACAGGCATTCAATGTATAAACATTGCAGGAGCCACTTACATTTGGACATAGAGCATATAAAACATTCAGTCTCTGATAGTTTTGGATGAAAGGCTAAAATAGGCCACAGTACTATTTGATGGAAATCTAAATGACTGAGCCAGATGTCTAGTTTGTGCACTGGTTCTCTTGAGGCAAACCGCTTCAATTCATTGCCTCGTGACCAAAGGTTAGAAGGAACAAGCAAGCATCCTTGCCCAGAGAGGCAGAAAGGATGGTGCCACAGTCTTTAAAAAAACCCACATAAGTACCACAGCATGGTCTTCTTCAATATGCAATTATGTGCATTGTTGACACAAAATAGATTCTGTCCTCTCTTCCAATTGATTCACTACATTTAGTTTTGAGATACTGTGTGCAAACAGGCCCACAGAATCCACACCGACCATCGATCGCATGGATTATTTGGGAGTGCTGGTTTAGGATTCCCAAAAAGTTAATTGGCAAGTCGAATCGGTAGTAAAGCAAGCAAACTCTTTATTTGGCAGCATTTATTTCAAGAGGGCTTGTATACAAAAACAGGGATGTAATGTTGAGGCTCTATAAAGGCGCTGGTAAGGCCGCATTTGGAATGTTGTGAGCGATTTTGGGCACCATATCTGAGGAAGGATGTGCTGGCTCTGGAGAGGTGGTTCACAAGAATGATCCCAGGAATGAGTGGGTTAACCTATGATGAGCCTTTGTCGGCACTGGGCCTGTACTCGCTGGAGTTTAGAAGAATGAGCAGGGACCTCATTGAAACATACAGAATAGAGAATGGCTTGGATAGAGTCGATATGGAGAGGATGTTTCCACTAGTGGGAGAGTCTAGGACTAGAGGTCACAGCCCCAGAATTAAAGGACGTTCTTTTAGGAAGGATATGAGGAGAAATTTCTTTAGTCAGAGGGTGGTGAATCTGTGGAATTCTTTGCCACAGAAGGCTGTGGAGGCCATCAGTGGATATTTTTAATGCAGAGATAGATTCTTGATTAGTGTGGGTGTCAGGGGTTATGGGGAGAAGGCAGGAGAATGGGGTTAGGAGAGAGAGAGATAGATCAGCCATGATTGAATGGCTTGATGGGCCGAATGGCCTAATTCTACTCCTATTCCTTATGACCTTGCACGAGTTCTATCCAATCCCACTTCCGCATACTACACATTAGAGGCAATTTACATAAATCAATTAACCTACAAACCTGCCAATTGTTTTGGAATATGGGAGGAGACCTGAGCAGATGGAGAAAACCCACACGGTCCCAGGAAAATGTATAAACTCCGCACAGACAGCAACCGTTGTCAAGATCAAACCCAGGTCTCTGGTGCTGTGAGGCAGCAACTCTACCACTGCACCACTGTGCCACCGCTACATGACCAGGAAGTGTTTAATGCAGGCCGAAGAACAAATGAAAGACTTCCATTCTTCACCAGTGGTGTTCCTCGCCCAGCTCGTTCCTTAAAAAAAATCACCTGTGGCGTAGCTGGAGAGTTGCTGCCTCACAGTGCCAGGGACTCGGGTTCAATGCCGACCTTGGGTGGTGTCCGTACGGAGTTTCTTCCCTATGGCCATGTGGGTTTTCTCCGGGTGCTCCGGTTTTCTCCCACATCCCAAAGACATGCGGATTTATAGGATAATTGGCTTTGGTAAAACTGTAAGTTCTCTCTACTGTGTAGGATAGTGCTAGTGTGTGGTGTGATCACTGATTGGCATGGACTCGGTTGGGCGAAGAGTCTGTTTCCTGAAGTAAACAGGACTGTATCTCTGAAGTAAAGTCTAAAGTAAAGACACTTTAATGCTATACCAATGCAGCACACTGTAACAGCAGAAGACGTACCACAATCGAGGCAGTAAAATGATGCTCTGATAAGCTTGAACTGTCCATTTTATAATAAAGAAAATCTAGCATCGCAATGTAAATCCAGAAATGCCAATCCCAAACATTTCTCTTAATGTTATCCCGAGCCCATTGAGGGTGGGTTGAATCAGGCGAAAGGGAATCTCAAATGTGCATTTCTCGGATACAAATTTTCAGAAAAAAGTTTTGCTGCAATTTTCTGCCCCTCCTCACCATTGTATTGGAATGTCCCAACATGCAGCAATATTTTCTGACTTCCAATTTATTTTTATTTTCTTCGGTCTAGCTACTATTTGTATTTTCTCCCACGACATAAAAAGCTTGAGGCGGAAATTAGTACCTCAAAAAGTGGAAAGGAGAGCATAGTGGGCGAGTTTAGAACCAGAGGGCGCAGCCTCAGAATAAAAGGACGTACCTTCAGAAAGGAGATGAAGAGGATGAATTCTTTAGTCGTTGTAATCATGTATTGTTTTTCCGCTGACTGGTTAACACGCAACAAAAGCTTTTCGCTGTTCCTCGGTACACGTGACAATAAACCAGACTAAATTAACTGTACTAAACTAGTCAGAGGATGGTGAATCTGTGGAATTTATTGCCACAGACGAGCAGAGGAGGCCAAGTCATTTGGTGTCTTTAAGGCAATGATTGACAGATACTTGATTGGTAAGGCTATCGATGGTTATGGGGAGAAGGCAGGAGAATGGGGTTGAGAGGGAAAGATAGATTGGCTATGATTGAATGGTGGAGTAGATTCATGGGCCGAAGGGCCTACTTCTGCTCCTATGATTTATAAGCATACTCTCCCCCTGATTTATAGTATTCCAGTTTCTTTCATACTCAGGAAACTGTCCTCTAAACTCTAAGGAAGGATCTAAAGACCTAAAAATGACACCAAAATGTCACCACACCAAACTAAGTCTTTGGAATGAGCAACTCCCTGTCCTTGAACTGCAGACTAAGCTCATGGGAACAATCCCTGCATTTTGCCATCCCCAATCCAATTCTCAGTGGTGCAAGCTTTATTAACAATGAGGAAGAATGGATTGTAAAAAGATTTTACCTCCCAGCACAACAGTATCAGAAAAGGATAGTGACCAAATAAACCATATCTTTTCATTTGGTTACTTCAGTATAGTAAAGACCTTCATCACGTAAAGACTGAGGGTATTCAGAAGTGAAGATTTTGTAGGGAACAAAAAAGATTGGTGGTCAGTGTGTTTCTATGCTGTTTCTCTAAACTAAACTTACATAGACTGTATTGGTCAATACAATGCATTGCCTCCAACTCTACACTTCTATCAATGCACAGTTCTCTTCCTACAGATGTGAATCAACTCCATACTCAATGTGTAGGAAGGAACTGCAGATGCTGGTGTAAACCCAAGTTAGACACAAAATGCTGGAGTAACTCAGCAGGACAGGCAGCATCTCTGGGGAGTCAGAATGGGTGACGTTTCAGGTCGAGACCCTTCTTCAGACTAGCCAGGGAAAAGGGAAATGAGAGATATATCACTGTCTCTCGTGATCAGCAGCAACATGTGGAAAAAGAAAGGAACACAAAAATCAAAGGCGTGAGTGGGACACTAAAAAGCTGCATTGGCAACCACACTTTTCTTTGCATCTGCAAAGATCACACGGATTGCAAATGACAGGCGTCTGGAGCAAATGTTCAACTGAAAGGGCAGCAGATTCCACTGTGGTGGATGCAAAATAAAAACAGTCCTTATGGAGGAAAACAGCTTCGGGGCAATTCGTACTTCACTGTGACAAAGACAAGCACATGGCACTGGAAATGACGATGGCACCAGTTTTGTAAGCTGATCTCCACAAAACAAACGCTCATGAGTCAAGCCAAAAAATGAGAGTAGCAAATTTCCCACATATGGTCTGCAACTCCCCCTTCCAGTCCAAGACTGTCCTCATAAGTTCAAGGAGCAGAATAAGGCCATTCGGCCCATCAAGTCTACTCCGCCATTCAATCATGGCTGATCTATCTTTCCATTGCAACCCCATTCTCCTGCCTTCTCCCCTTAACCCCTGACACACTTACTGAACGAAAACCTGTCGATCTCCAGCTTAAAAATATCCATTAAGGTCCTCCATTCTATGTACTTATGCAGTGCTGGTAAATAACTCACAACTAGTTAATTAGTTCACATCAACTATTATTGCTTTACTTAAAACGATCTCCTTCTGTCAATTATATGTTTTACTCATATAAACCCAATGAGCATACCGAAGATTATTAAGGGCAGCACGGTGACGCAGGGGTAAAGTTGCTGCCTTACAGCGCCAGAGACCCAGGTTCCATCCTGACTACTGGTGCTTTCCTTAAGGAGTTTGTACGTTCTCCCTGTGACCGCCTGGCTTCTCTTCTCTGGTTTCGTCCCACATTCCAAAGACGCACAGGTCTGTAGGTTAAAGAAAATAATGTCTGAAGAAGGGTCTCGACCCGAAACGTCACACATTCCTTCTCTCCCGAGATGCTGCCTGAACTGCTGAATTACTCCAGCATTTTGTGAATAAACAGGTCTGTAGGTTAATTGGCATCTGTAAATTTTCCCTGGTGTGGGATAGAATCAGTGTCCAGGGATCGCTGGTCGGGGCAGACACGATGGGCCGAAGGGCCTGATTCCACACTGTATATCTAAACTAAACTAAACTAAACGAATGGAGGGAACTCAAGATTCAGAAACAAGAACCCTTTTCAATGAGCACAAACCGCCTGGTTTAAATGATGTCCGTGTGGAAGTTATTAGCTCTTGTGGATTTGCTGTTTGATGTTATTGAAAAATATCACCTGCGGAATCTTTAAAAGGGCTATTTTTCTTCATGGGGTTTTATTGCAGCAGGAAGAAGAGTTCAGCATTACTTTCTTCACAGATTTGTCTTTCATTGTTAAATGGAAATTTGAGTTCTTCGGATTGTGTGACTGACGTTATATGGATTCTCTTAAACTCCGACAACTTCTCACATGCAAACCCACGAATGGCTTGCAATTCTGTGCCATCACTAACAATTTGCAGCCAATAAGGTATTCGTAGAACACAAAATTCTGGAGGAACTCCGTGGGTCAGGAAGCATCTGTGTATGGAATGGATAGATGACGTTTCACGTTGGGATATGTCTCACCCAGACTGGCCACCACAGAGGAAGGCTCCCGAACAGAAACATCGCATACCCATGTCCTCCAGAGATGCTGCCTGACCCACTGAGTTACTCCAGCACTTTGCGTTCTGCGCAACGTTCCAGCATTTGCAGTTCCTTGTGTCTACCACTTTTGAGAAATGGTCACTGTGACATGAATGAATGAATAGGTTTATTGGCCAAGTATGTGCATATACAAGGAATGTGCCTTGGTGCTCCGCTCACAAATGACAACACAAACATACAGTTAACAATTAAGAATGAAGCATAAACACATCAAAACAATAATGATACACCGTTACGGTCTAAACATGTGGGTGAAAATAAACCAGAGCAACAAAGAGACTACAGACTTGGTTATTGAGTAGAACTACCACTCATGGAAAAAAAGCTGTTTTTATGTCTGGCTGTGGCTGCTTTGACAGTCCGGAGTCGCCTTCCAGAGGGAAGTGCTTCCCTGGAGACTCAATCATCACTCAATTAAAGAGTGTCTAAAACCAACAAAGAAACTGCAGATGCCGTAAATATAAAAAGCACAACAAATGTTGAAAACACTGTCTGAAGAAGGGCCTCGACCCGAAACATCAGCCATTCCTTTTCTCCTGAGATGCTGCCTGACCTGCTGAGTTACTCCAGCATTTTGTCAACAAATCTGGCAGTCTTCTTGAGAGAAAAAAATGGAGTCCAAGCAATACTGTAGACCATTAGGATGATGTTGGACCTGAGATCTTGATTCTTAAATGCAGAAGAGCATCCACATTTCCCCTCAACAAACAACACGTCAAACCAAATCAGTGGCACAGAAAACAAATATTCCAAACCTTCACTTTCCCAAACACTTTGTCCAAGACGTCATGGGGCATGTTGGTCGACGTGGGCACATTGGGCTGATGGGCCTGTTTCCATGCTCTATGACTCTCTGATTCTCAGGTTTATTCTGGATGCCGGAGGTTGCAGGGAGACCTACAGTATTAGAAGTATAGACAATTATGAGAGGCATAGATAGAGTAGATAGTCAAAACCTTTTTCCCAGAAGGGAAAAATCAAATACTAAAGGGCATAGCTTTAAGGTGAGAGGACCTCTTCCAAATTCTGGTAAATGAAAGTGTAACCTGTCCAATATATCCTCGTAAACCAATCTGCCTATTCCAGAAAATCTACTGCTTCCAGTAGAGTTTTTTCTCCTTCCTTCAGCGAGAGAACCATTATTTACACAGAGGCACAAGAAACTGCAGATGCGGAAATCGTGAGCACAAAACAAACTGCTGGAAGAACTCATCAGGTCAGGCAGCATCTGTGGAGGCAAATGAACAATTTACTTTTTGGTTTGAGACATGGCGAGATGTCCCGATCTGAAAAATCATCTGCCTATTTCCTTCCACGGAAGCAGCCTGGCCCGCTGAGTTCCTACAGCACTTTTCTTTTTGCTGAAACATTATTAGACGCAGTACTCCAGTGGTCTCACCATTGCTCAAAAAGCTGAGGCATAGTCTCCCTACTTTGGTATTCAATTCCTCGAGCAACGCACAATAACATTCTGTTAACAATAACATTAACAATAACAATAACAATAACAATAACATTATGCACATCAAACTTTTATAAACACGCCACAGAACACACAGACCCCTCTGCCTCTCAGAGTTGTACCTCTCTCACTGTTTAGATGCATTTTTTTGCTTTTCCTGCCATGTTAAATTCCATTCGCCAGTTCTTTGTCCATTCATTTAACTGTATATTTCCCTTTGCAGCCTCCTTATATTGTCTTTACAACGTACTTTCTTACGATAGAACTTGATTTATCCCAGGATGGAATACCCAACTTATGCTCGTACCTCAAATTTAGCACTTTGCTCTAATACCTTTAACAGTGGCTGCAGGCAATTTTCCTGTGGCTAACAGTCTCATACTTTCTGTCATTGCCCCTCTCTAAATACATTTGAAATGTTCCTTCATCCTTCTGTATTTCACTTCCATTCACTGACATTCCAGGTTTGCGTACAGTTTTGGTCTCCTAATCTGAGGAAAGACATTCTTGCCAAGAGAAGGCAGGTACGGGATACTGAGTTGGATGATCAGCCACGATCATATTGAATGGCGGTGCAGGCTCGAAGGGCCGAATGGCCTACTCCTGCACCTATTTTCTGTTTCTATAGAGGGAGTACAGAGAAGGTTCACCAGATTGATTCCTGGGATGGCAGGACTTTCATATGAAGAAAGACTGGATAGACTCGGCTTGTACTCACTGGAATTTAGAAGATTGAGGGGGGATCTTATAGAAACGTACAAAATTCTTAAGGGGTTGGACAGGCTAGATGCAGGAAGATTGTTCCCGATGTTGGGGAAGTCCAGAACAAGGGGTCACAGTTTAAGGATAAGGGGGAAGTCTTTTTTTTATTTTATTTATTTTATTTTATTTTTTAAATAGGTGCAGGAGTAGGCCATTCGGCCCTTCGAGCCTGCACCGCCATTCAATATGATCATGGCTGATCATTCAGCTCAGTAGCCTGTACGTGCCTTCTCTCCATACCCCCTGATCCCTTTAGCAAAAAGGGCCACATCTAACTCCCTCTTAAATATAGCCAATGAACTGGCCTCAACTACCTTCTGTGGCAGAGAATTCCACAGACTCACCACTCTCTGTGTGAAGAAATGTTTTCTCATCTCGGTCCTAAAAGACTTCCCCCTTATCCTTAAGCTGTGACCCCTGGTTCTGGACTCCCCCAACATCGGGAACAATCTTCCCGCATCTAGCCTCTCCAACCCCTTAAGAATTTTATATGTTTCTATAAGATCCCCCCTCAGTCTTCTAAATTCCAGCGAGTACAAGCCCAGTCTATCTAGTCTTTCCTCATATGTAAGTCCCGCCATCCCAGGGATCAATCTGGTGAACCTTCTCTGTACTCCCTCTAAGGCAAGAACGTCTTTCCTCAGGTTAGGAGACCAAAACTGCACACAGTACTCCAGGTGCGGTCTCACCAAGGCCCTGTACAACTGCAGGACCGTTTTTTTTCACACAGAGAGTGGTGAATCTGTGGAATTCTCTGCCACAGAAGGTAGTTGAGGCCAGTTCATTGGCTATATTTAAGAGGGAGTTAGATGTGGCCCTTGTTGCTAAAGGGATCAGGGGGTATGGAGAGAAGGCAGGTACAGGATACTGAGTTGGATGATCAGCCATGATCATATTGAATGCCGGTGTAGGCTCGAAGGGCCGAATGGCCTACTCCTGCACCTATTTTCTATGTTTCTATGTTTCTAATCAACCTTCCTTGAATATAGGGTATTTTGTAAACTTAAAAAAACCCATCAACTATCTTACTAGCCCAGTCTTTTAAGAACCAAGGATAAAGTATTTTTAAACCTCAGGTGAACTTCAAGTTCATCACTTCGCTCTGTACCATTTTGTTTAGTTTAGCTCGGAGATCCAGCGTGGAAACAGGCCCTTCAGCCCACGAAGTCCACGCCGACCAATGAGCACCCTTGCACAGCTCTATCCTACACAGTAGTGACAAGTTACAGAAACCAATTAACCTAGAAACCTGCACATCTTTGGAATGTGAGAGCAAACTGAAGCACACGGAGGAAACCCACGCGGTCACAGGAAGAATGTGCACACTGTACGTACAGCACCCATAGTCAGGATCGAACCGGGGTCTCTGGCGCTGTGAGCAGCAACTCTACCGCTGCCACCCTAACTTCCCTGTTGATTATAATTTTCCTGAGTTTCCTTCGTAGATGGCTCTGGACGCCACGCCATTGGGTATTTTTAAGGTGGAGATTGCCAGATTCTTGATTAGTGAGGGTGCCAAGAGTTATGGGTAGAAGGCAGGAGAATGGGGTTGAGAGGGAAAGATAGATCAGCCATGATTGAATGGTGGAATAGACTCGATGGGTCGAATGGCCAAATTCTGTTCCAATGACTTCTTCCAATTTCCAATTTACAGTCATGGGTTATGACAATTGTTTCAGCAAATGTTGAGGTTGTTGAAGGGTGTGGATTGAAGGCATGATCTCACTGAATTATGGCACAGGCCTTTCCCCTAATCCTCTAATTGAGAAAGGCTCCCTAAAAGACTTTGGCCTTCGTATAGAACTCCACTTCAAGAAAATTAATCCGTGAAAATGTTTGTTGTGGGTTTTGAATTTAAATCCCTAGATTTCACTAGAATTTGGCTGATCTGAATTTATTTTGCTGTGTTTAGTTTAGTTTAGTTTAGAGATACAGCGCGGAAACAGGCCCTTTGGCCCACCGAGTCCACACAGACCAGCGATCCCCGCACATTAACACTATCCTACACACACTAGGGACAATTTACATTTATACCAAGCTAATTAACCTACAAACCCAGTACGTCTTTGGAGTGTGGGAGGAAACCGAAGATCTCGGAGAAAAAGCCACGCAGGTCACGGGGAGAACGTACAAACTCCGTACAAACAGCACCCGTGGTCGGGATTGAACCCGGGTCTCTGGCGCTGCAAGCGCTGTAAGGCAGCAACTCTACCGCTGCCACACTGTGCTGCCCTCTGCTTGACTTTCATGGGGATTCTGCTTTATTAACAGCTGCCATTGTGATTCATTTCAGTTGTTTGGGAACTGGCCTGAGAGATGCAGTCAAATAATCCTCCGAATGTTTCTTGCTTCAGTTTATAATCATAATTCCTGCAGGCAAAAATCAATAGCCTATCTTTTTTCCTTCCTCTAAGGGAGAGGCTAAATATGCTAGGACATTATTTCTTGGAGAGAGAGAGGCTGAGCGGTGATCTTAGACTGATGTATAATGTCATTAGGAGAATTGGCAGGATTCCAGGGTCTGAGCTATAGGGGAGAGATTGGGCAGGCTCGGAGTGTATTGTTTAGAGTGCAGAAGGCAGAGGGGTGATTTTATTGATTTAGATTTAGATTTAGAGATACAGCACGGAAACAGGCCCTTCGGCCCACCGAGTCCGCGCCGCCCAGCGATCCCCGCGCATTAACACTATCCTACACACACTAGGAACAATTTTTACATTTACCCAGTCAATTAACCTACAAACCTGTACGTCTTTGGAGTGTGGGAGGAAACCGAAGATCTCGGAGAAAACCCACGCAGGCCACGGGGAGAACGTACAACCTCCGTACAGACGGCGCCCGTAGTCAGGATCGAACCTGAATCTCCAGCGCTGCATTCGCTGTAAGGCAGCAACTCGACCGCTGCGCCACCGTGCCGCCCTTGAGGTGTATAAAATCAGAAAGGGGAATGGATACGGTGAAAGCTAGGTGTCTTTTACCCAGGGTAAGGGCAGCGGAATCAAGAAAGCAGAGGACAGAGGTTTAAGGTGTGAGGGGGAAAATTTAATAGGAACCTGAGGGGCATCTTTATCACTTAGAGAGTGGCAGGTATATGGGATCTGCTGCCAGAGGAGGCAGTTGAGACAGGAATGATAACAATATTTAAAAATACACTCAAAAGTACATGGACAGGAAAGGTTTTGAGGGATATGGACCAAAAGTGGGCAAATAGGACTAGATTAGATGAGGCATTTTGGTCAGCATGGCCCAGTTGGGCCAAGTGGCCCGTTTCCAAGCTGTATTATTCTATGCCTCAATGGATCTAGTTACTTACCTCCTGACAACTCAAAGATCTTCCATAATTTACTGGGTACATCAGGAATGTGATGCAGTCCGTCTTGCCTAGATAAGTGGAACTCTAATAACCCTCACCAAGCCTGACAACATCCAGGACCACGCAGCCCACTTGTCTGACACTCCATCCACCATCTTGAACATTCAATCCCTCCACTCTCAGCGCACAATGGCACAATGTAGTGTGCGCCATTGGTGACCTAGGCTACTCTGACACCACCTTCCCAATCTGTGACCTCTACCGTCAAAAAAGACAGGTGTACCAGTCACACAGTGACACCACCACCCACAAGCTCATAGGTTCATGTTGACAAGTGATAGGAGCAGAATTAGGCTATTTGGCCCATCAAGTCTACTCTACCATTCAATCATGGCTGATCTATCTCTTCCTCCTAACCCCATTCTCCTGCCTTCTCCCCATAACCCCTGACACCTATATTAATCAAGAATTGATCTATCTCTGCCGTAAAAATATCCATTGAGTTCTGCTCCGAGTCAAGCATCATGTTGATCTGGAAAATACATTGCTGAAATTCCATACCGAGAAGCATTGCGAATGTACCTTCAGCAGAACATGGACCAGAGATCAGTACCGCCCAGGAACAGCCCACCACGTCTGTGCCGAACATGATGCCAAGATAAACTAATCTCATCTGCCTGCACATAATAGACAATAGACAATAGGTGCAGGAGGAGGCCATTCGGCCCTTTGAGCCAGCACCGCCATTCAATGTGATCATGGCTGATCATTCTCAATCAGTACCCCGTTCCTGCCTTCTCCCCATACCCCCTGACTCCACTATCCTCAAGCGCTCTATCCAGCTCTCTCTTGAATGCATTCAGAGAATTGGCCTCCACTGCCTTCTGAGGCAGAGAATTCCACAGATTCACAACTCTCTGACTGAAAAAGTTTTTCCTCATCTCAGTTCTAAATGACCTACCCCTTATTCTTAAACTGTGGCCCCTTGTTCTGGACTTCCCCCAACATTGGGAACATGTTACCTGCCTCTAACGTGCCCAACCCCTTAATAATCTTATACATTTCGATAAGATCTCCTCTCATCCTTCTAAATTCCAGTGTATACAAGTCTAGTCGCTCCAGTCTTTCAACGTATGACAGTCCCGCCATTCCGGGAATTAACCTAGTAAACCTACGCTGCACCATACCCCTCCAGTGCCTGCACCTGTTGAAGAAACCAGCTCAGCACCCACCCTATAAGGGCAATTATGGATGGCGATGGTCCGATGGTGACCGTGCCAATGATCCCAAGATCCGCCAAAGCGAATTATATATTTTTTAATTGGAAAAAGAAATTATAGGAACAAGAGAGGCCAATGAGGACATGAAGTAGCTGTCAGCAAAATAGCATGGTCAGTTTTAGCTATTTTATGCACTGAAACTATGAATTTTTGGAAGGAAATACGGGTAGAGAGTTTGTGTTCTTGCCAAGCTAAATATTGTTGTTATGCAAGTTCTCTGGATGACATCTGGTTTAATCCTTCGAGTGGTGGCGGACAGTTCTGACTGATGGCCTGAAAGCTTTGAACTCTCCCTCATTTTCTGCTCCTAATTCTCCTTCCCTTTCAACGTCCCGGGTATCTCTCCCTGTTTTGACAATTGCCCAGGCCGTGCGTGGGCTCAAACGCGAGGGTCTGCTGTCCTGCTTTGACTCTCACCCTAGGGACAAAGGTCAAGCGTGGGTCCTCCCATACAACAGATGGCTGAGATTAGCAGCCTTGTCTTCCGGGAAATGTTGGGAGGAGTCAAGACTTGGCCGTCGGCAAATGCCTCCTATCAGGAATCGGACATCGCGGCCAAGAGCCTTCTCTTGATTAACCATTTTGCCTCTTTGAGTGCAGGCTGGGTGCGAAATTACTTTCGCAGGGTAGGTGGGATGCAAGGGGGAGTTGAGAAGGTGTTGGGGTGGCGGGGTTGTGGAGAGAGATGAGGAAGGGATGAAAATATAACCAGACCAGTCCCAGAGGAGCTGGCCGTAATCGAGTCATTGTGGCACAGTTCGCTTAAAACACATCTCAGCATCGATGCAAAGATACATTTTCCAGATGATCAAGAATAAGAGCATTGTTCAACATTCTGGCACATTAACCTAATCCAGTGACGCATGAGGCATTTTCACAGGAAGCCCTTTAGACAAAGATGACAAAGGTGTTTCGCTTGCTTTTGCGGAGCACAATGAAAGAAATGCGCAGCAGTAGAGTTGCAGCCTTACAGCGCCAGAGACTTGCGTTCGATCCTGACTTTGTACGTACGTTTTCCCCTTGATCTGCGTGGGTTTTCTCCGGTTTCCTCCCACACTCCAAAGACGTACAGGTTTGTAGGATAATTGGCTTGGTATAATTGTAAATTGTCCTTAGTGTGTGTCGGATAGTTTAAGTGTGCAGAAATTGCTAGTTAGCACGGGACTTGATGGGCTGAAGGGCTTGTTGCAGCGCTGGATCTCTAAACTAAACTAGACTAAACTTCTTGCTGAGAAGGCAGGAACGGGGTACTGATTGAGAATGATCAGCCATGATCACATTGAATGGCGGTGCTGGCTCAAAGGGCCGAATGGCCTCCTCCTGCACCTATTGTCTATTGTCAGTCTATCAACAAACAAAATCTGAAAATTATGGAAATTTGAAATAGAAATCAAAAGTACTGGAAACATTCACGAGGTCAGGCGGCATCTGTGGTGAGAGAAGCAGTTCCGGTCTGAGACCCTTCACCAAACCGCATGAAAGGTCTGAGTCCTGAAACATTTCTCTTTCCACAGATGCTGCCTGACCTCCTGGGTGTTCCCACCATTTTCGGTTTTTATTTCTTGCTATCCCTTCATCTATGTTTACATATCTACTATCCTGCTGCAAGTAAGAATGTCTTTATTCCGTCTTGTGACATGTGGCTATGAAACATTCAACTCTTGACTTTTTATACACATATCATCTTGCCTCCATGATCTTTCTGTAAATCCATTCCAATTATATCTCATACAGCTACTTACATTCATGCTAATACCCATTTTAATTTTACCCTTCGCTACTTTGATGTAACTTCTTACTATTCTGTTTTATTTTGCAATCCTAATTTGGCTTTTCCTTCACATTTTGTTAGTTTGAATAACATCCTTTCCCTTGTGATTAGATTTTGAGATTCGTCTCATGTTGTGGTTGATTGCATTTTCCTTTGGGATTCAATGTTTAATCTTAATCCCCATGGTCGGAATTTCTGAAGCTCACATTCACATTGTATCATTGCGAAGTCTCTGTTCTGAAGAGCCGTTTTGTTTACTTTGCTGAGTTCTGGGAATATTAAAGTCTGCCTTTTGGCTTCCTCCGTCTAAAGTGTGCAGTTTTATTCAATTGTAAGTTGTCACCTTATTGCAGCTTCTCAGCTAACCTTCTGTCGGCTGTTTGCAAACTTGGTGTCGTGCTTGCCTCACAAGTTTCTACGACTAACCCTTGGCAGCACTAAGAACACGTTCTGCCATCTCCACAATATAACACAAACCCCTCCCCTGCCTGATCACGTCTGTTGCTGAAGTGTTTGTCCAAGTTACCTCAAATCATTCTACTTCCAGTTCATTCCTGCCCACATGCTTCCCTTCTAGCCATGTCAACGGCATCTTCTCAAACTCTGCTTCAATCCCTGTTTACGGTGTTTTGATCCACATTGGATCCTGTTTAAGCAACCGCGCAGGAATGGAATACTTTCTTGTCACATGTGACAGGGCACAGTGAAATTCTTTGCTTGCATACCCAATGTATAGCGGCCATCTACGTACGGCGCGGACAAAGTTACAAAGTACGCCGGCTCCTCCTTTTGTTCTCCCCCCTCCACCCCCACCCTCCCCCACTGCGGTCCCCCCACGCCAGGTCCCCCATTGCCCATTGTTCTCCTGCCTCACCCCCCCTCCCTTCCCATTGTCCATTGTTCTTCCCTTCCCTCCCTCCCTCACGGCGGTCCCCCACGCTCTCATCGACCGCCGACCACGGGTCGACCAGCAAGGCTGCACCGCCACCGTCGAGGCCTCACCGCGGCCGAGCCCCCACTTCACGTGTCCATCTCATCCATCGGTCGGTCAGCGCCATCATCGGCCGCCGCGCCGACTTCTCCACTAACGCTGCCAGGTCGTCTCCTGAGGACCTGGGCCCCATCCGCGGGCTCCGTTGACCCCGGTCTCCAACGACCTGGGCTCTGACCCGCGAGACCCCAGCCGGACTCCGGCCCGGGCTTCTCCGTGGCCATCTGGGAAGCATCGAGACCGCGGTGCCTCGATAAACGCCGACTGCCGCGTTCCCATTCGCAGCTGCGGCCTGGCGGGGGTAGGAAGGAACTGCAGGCGGTGGTTTAAACCAAAGGTAGACGCAAAATGCTGGAGTGACTCAGCGGGTCAGGCAGCATCTCTGGAGAGAAGGGTCTCAATAGACAATAGACAATAGGTGCAGGGTAGGCCATTCAGCCCTTCGAGCCAGCACCGCCATTCAATGCGATCATGGCTGATCACTCTCAATCAATACCCCGCTCCTGCCTTCTCCCCATACCCCCTCACTCCGCTATCCTTAAGAGCTCTATCCAGCTCTCTCTTGAAAGCATCCAATGAACTGGCCTCCACTGCCTTCTGAGGCAGAGAATTCCACACCTTCACCACTCTCTGACTGAAAAAGTTCTTCCTCATCTCCCCTTATTCTCGACCCTTGGAAGGGTCTCGATCCGAAACATCACCCATTCCTTCCTTCTGGTGATGCTGCCTGTAAAACCTTAATGATCCAAGATAGCGCCCAATCCCGGTGAGTCTTTATGTGCTCGTCCCTGGAGTGGATCAGCAATCACGCATTACAATCACTCGACTCTTTTAAATCTCTGTTCGTACAGTCACTGTGAACGGCTCAATTGTAATCATCCATTGTCTTTCCGCTGACTGGTTAGCAAGCAACTAAAGCTTTTCACTGTTCCTCGGTACACGTGACAATAAACTAAACTAAACTAAACTCAGTCTTGCCTTCAAAATGCTTCTATAGCCGCATCCTTCCCTTTGTAGTTCTCCACCAGTCCTTTCACCCTCCTGCAAATTCAAACACTTGATGTTAGAGTGATCGAGGCACACAGCATGAAGAAAGGCCCTTCGGCCCAACTCGTTCGTGGCGGCCAAAATGCCGTATCCAAGCTAGCCCCATTGCCTGGGTTTAGTCCATATCCTTCTGATCTGATATGCCTGTACATGATCCATATCCCCCTATTGCTTGCACTTCCATGTGCCCATCTAAAAGCCTCTTAAACACCATTATTGTATCTGCTTTCACCACCAGCCCTGGCAATGCGTTCAAGGACCCCACTATAAAAACGTGCCCAACACATCTCCATTAAACTTTTCCCCTCAACTTATATATATATATGTCCTCGACTGTTGGAAATTAGCACCCTGGGGAAAATGTTCTGACTGTCTATCCTCGGCACCTCATAATGTTAGGAAATCTATCAAGTCTCCCCTGAACCTCTGACGTTCCAGAGAAAACATTCCAAGTCCGTCTAATTTCTGCCTGCAGCTGAAACCCTCTGATCCAGGCAGCATTCTGGTAAACCTCCTCTGCAGCCTCTCCAAAGCCCACACACCTTTCCTGTAACAGGGGCAACCAGAACTGCGCACAATACTCCAAATGGGGTCTAACAAAACCAAACCAAAGCAAAGTCCAAACCAGTGGGTAGAGTGAAACTCCTTTCTGCATACGTTTCAGTAAAACAAAATTATTGTCAGTAAACACAGTCATACTTTCATTGCCATTGGCGACTAGATTATTTAGCCAGAGATCAGTAATTCAAAATCTGCTCAGGGAGGGGAAGAGAATGCTGTCGACTCAATTACTGACATAGAAACATAGAAACATAGAAAATAGGTGCAGGAATAGGCCGTTCGGCCCTTCGAGCCTGCACCGCCATTCAATATGATCATGGCTGATCATCCAGCTCAGTAGCCTGTACCTGCCTTCTCTCCATACCCCCTGATCCCTTTAGCAAAAAGGGCCACATCTAACTCCCTCTTAAATATAGCCAATGAACTGGCCTCAACTACCTTCTGTGGCAGAGAATTCCACAGACTCACCACTCTCTGTGTGAAGAAATGTTTTCTCATCTCGGTCCTAAAAGACTTCCCCCTTATCCTTAAGCTGTGACCCCTGGTTCTGGACTCCCCCAACATCGGGAACAATCTTCCCGCATCTAGCCTCTCCAACCCCTTAAGAATTTTATATGTTTCTATAAGATCCGCCCTCAGTCTTCTAAATTCCAGCGAGTACAAGCCCAGTCTATCTAGTCTTTCCTCATATGTAAGTCTCGCCATCCCAGGGATCAATCTGGTGAACCTTCTCTGTACTCCCTCTAAGGCAAGAACGTCTTTCCTCAGGTTAGGAGACCAAAACTGCACACAATACTCCAGGTGCGGTCTCACCAAGGCCCTGTACAACTGCAGCAGAACCTCCCTGCTCCTAAATTCAAATCCTCTTGCTATGAATGCAAACATACCATCTGGTACATTCTCCTGGAAAAAGCAGTGTAAGCCTAGTTTTTTAAATTGCTCTGCAGGGAGTTGGACCGGTGTAGGGTTAAGCAACTTTCAGAATTACCAACAAAATGCGGGGGGCGTGGAGATAAACGTGATTGCTTTCTCTCTGAGCCAGTAGCGAAGCGATGGGCTGAATGATCAACCTCTGTGTGATGAGTTGCCCTGACCTTGAACTAATTTGCACGGTGGCGCAGCGGTAGAGTTGCTGCCTCACAGCGCCGGAGACCCGGGTTCGATCCTGACTACGGGTGCTGTCCGCACGGAGTTTACACATTCTCCCTGCGACCGCGTGGGTTTTCTCCGGGTGCTCTGGTTTCCTCCCACGCCCCAAAGGTGTGCAGGTTTGTTGGTTAATCGGCTTCCGCGAAATTGTGAATTGCCCCTGGCGTGTAGGGTGGTGTTAGAGTGCGGGGGGGTGATCGCTCGTCGGGCCAGTTTCCACGCTGCACGTCTGAAGTCAAAAGTCTATAAAGTTACTCAAAGCAGAAAAGCAGGGATAACTATCAAAACAAAACACAGGCGGGATCGTTGAGGATGACGTGTTGTCGGGGAGGCTTGCGGTGCTTGTGGAGTGTCCTGATGTGCAGGAGAGAACCTTCCGTGCAGAGAGCCCGAGGCAGCATTCCTTCACTGGCACCAGAACACGACAGCTATGTGTAACCTCAACCCCCTGCTAGATGTAAACATCTGCCACCATTCTGACGGCTGAACCACCGTGCCCGGCACGGGAAGGTCCTCTCTTGACCCTGACCCTCAGCCAACGGTGACGTATGCATGGGCACAGCTCGAACGGGGTGAGTGGAGGGGTCAATGCCCACTGGCTTGCCATCTGAACACTCTTGGGTATGCTCTCCAGTGTAGACGTTAGAGACACAGCCTGGATGCAGGCCCTTCGGCCCAGCAAGTCCGCGATGACCAGCGATCATTCCTTTCACCAACCTATTCACAAAATGCTGGAGTAACTCAGCAGGTCAGGCAGCATCTCGGGAGAGAAGGAATGGGCGACGTTTCGACTTCAGACTGAAGAAGGGTCTCGACCCGAAACGTCGCCCATTCCTTCTCTCCCGAGATGCTGCCTGACCTGCTGAGTTACTCCAGCATTTTGTGAATAAATACCTTCGATTTGTACCAGCATCTGCCGTTGTCTTCTTATACTTTCACCGACCTAAACAGGCTGAGGACAATTTTACAACTTAGCGAAGCCAATTAACCGACAAACCTGTACGTCGTTGGGGTGTGGGTTGAAACCCGAGCACCCGGAGAAAACCCACGCAGTCACAGGGAACAACATGCAAACTGCGCACAGACAGCAACCATAGTCAGGATTGAACCCGGGTCTCGGGCGCTGTAGGGCAGCAACTCTACCGCTGCGCCACTGTGCCGCTCCGGTGCTGCGTACTGCAGGGAGGTTGAATGGTTGCAATGGTTGCACGTTGAGAGGTTGAATAGAGTCCCACCAGTGCATGAGGTCCCTGAACCATTTAGACAAAGGGAAAGAAACTATAAGTCTTCTTGCTGATCTGGCAGATCTGTTTCTGCTGAGAATCCCATCTCGCGGTCTGCAAGCAGCCATCATATTGTTTCAATTACTGTCTGACCACTGCCTACATTTATTGTAGCGCGTCTCACTGAGAAACCAAGCTCCAACAGAGCTATTGGGTGGCAGCCAACTGTACTGCACGCTTCTCAGCTTAACCCTCGCTGCCCCGGAATGCACGAGCCTTAGCAGTCGTGTTTGCTCATCAAATAACTGGAACCTTTCGCTGGAATCTAACATTAAATCAAGTGGCGCAGAAAAGAGGCTGGGATTTATCAGTCTTTTCTATTTTTAAAACATTAAGCCAGAGCTGAGGTTCACGGCTCAGGCAAAATGTAGAAGCGAAGAACTGCAGATGCCGGTTAATACGGGAAAGGACACAGAGTACTGGAGTAACTCAGCAAGTCAGGCAGCATCTCTGGAGAACATGGATAGATGAACCTACCCGTGTTCTCCAGAGATGCTGCCGCACCTGCTTGACTTACTCCAGTACTCTGTGTCCATTCATGTCCATTTAAGCAGAGGTGACCTCTGTTTGTGGCTCACGCTGTGTGTGTATGGCCTTTCAAGTAATGTGTATAAGGTATCACAAATAAAAGCATTAGCACTGCTTCGTGGAACTAAAGGGGCATGAATTGACTGGGGGACAGAACACTCGGGCAGATAAAACGTGTATGGAGCAACTGCAGATGCTGGTTTATAGCGAAGATAGACACAAAATGTTGGAGTAACTCAGCGGGACATACAGCATCTCTGGAAAAAAAGAATAGGTGGGGTTTCGGGTTAGAACCCTCCTTCAGGCTGAAGAAGGGTTCCGACCCGAAACGTCGCCTATTCTCTATCTCCATTAGTGCTGGCGAGCTGTTTTCCAACTGGAAGAATATGTAAACTTAAGGAACAGCACCTCATATTCCGTTTGGGTAGTTTATAACCCAACGGTATGAATGTTGAATGTTCCCACTTTTGGTGATACCCAACCCTGTTCCCCCCCCACTTTTCCCTTTCCCCCACCCATCTCTCCCACTATCCATCCCCCTTCATCCCCCCCTCCCCACACCCCCCCCCCTCCCCTTCCACCTACATCCCTTCCTCTGGCTTTACATTCTACTCTTCTCTCCTTATCTGACACCCTTTTATCCCCTATTCATTTCTGTTCACCCATCTGCCAAACATAACCTTCGTATCCACCTATCACTTGCCATGCGTTGTCCTACCCCCAACTTTCTCCCCTCCTATTTCAGTCTGAAGAAGGGTCCTGGCCTGAAATATCACCTATCCATGTCCTGTAGAGATGCTGCCTGACCTGCTGAAGTACTCCAGCACTTTGTGTTTTATTGGTGGAATACAATGTTTCTGTAACAAAACTTGGGGTGAGCCTTGGACTATACTTGGGAGTTCTTGTAAGTTCTAACTGGAACCTTCTATGAAAGAGAGTGCACATTATTTTGTTCTGGTATGGGTAATTAGTACGGGTGCCAGAGGTTATGGGGGAGAGGCAGGAGGATGGGGTTGAGAGGGAGAGATAGATCAGATGATGGGCCGAATGGCCTAATTCTGTTCCTATAACTTATGAACATCAGCAAAGTACATCAACACAGGGTAATTAATGCAAAGATGGGTGTGATAATCTCATACTATCAGGACTTATTTCTGATTTATGCATTAAATACCATTGTCTTGGGATCAGTACTAGGATTGAGGCTCATTTTGTAACCACAGCCAACATTCCATTCTAGAACATCTGGGATGTCCTCCTTTCCCAGTAAACATGGTTTTCATCCCCACCACATCCCGTACCCCCCCCCCCCCCCTCCCTCCCCACTCCACGCTGTGAAAGATGGATCCCTCACCCGTCTCTAAGTTGTGCTTTTCTGGAAGCTTACAGGTTAAGGAGGGATTTAACAGTTATTATAATAATGAATAGTTTTGCAGAAGTAACTGTTTCCTTTGGCACAAGGGGCACAATTGAAGAAGACAGATTTAAGACACTCAGCAAGAAAAGCAGAGGAGAAGTGAAGAGATGTTTTGCTGCACAGCAAGTGTTTATGGTCATTAATGCACTCAAAGTCTGGTGTAAGCCAGATCAACTGGATATCAGACTTCAAAAGGGAACTGGATAAATACTCGAATGAGAAACAATCTCATATCTGGAGGAAAGGAACACAGTGGACAACTCTTTCAATTTGAGTATAGACATCATGTCAGAGTCCAGGCACAATCTTGGGGTACTGATTGAGAGTGATCAGCCATGATCGCATTGAATGGCGGTGCTGGCTCGAAGGGCTGAATGGCCTACTCCTGCACCTATTGTCTATTGTCTATTGTCTATTGGCAAATGGAAGATTTGGTTTTGATTGTACCAACTGGTGAATTTCTCTGCTAAATTTTCAATCTCAGTAAATAAATGAGTGGCCTTCATTAGATTGACTAATCACTGCATCAAAGGCTACATTGACCAAATTAAGGGCATTTAATGAGTGAAGTCACCACAAAAAAACTCAATATATATAGTATAAGAAAATAACTGCAGATGCTGGAGTAACTCAGCAGATCAGGCAGCATCTCAGGAGAGAAGGAATGGGCGACGTTTCGGGTCGAGACCCTTCTTCAGACTGATGTCAGGGGGGCGGGACAAAGGAAGGATATAGGTGGAGACAGGAAGATAGAGGGAGATCTGGGAAGGGGGAAGGGGAAGAGAGGGACAGACGAACTATCTAAAGTTGGAGAAGTCGATGTTCATACCACTGGGCTGCAAGCTGCCCAGGCGAAATATGAAACTCAATGGTCATTCTGATTCACTGCCCTCATTAACCAAAGGTTTTACACTGGCATTGCACGAATATAATGTTCTTGTCTCTATTTAAGTTGGAAAGAGTGCAGTGAAGATTTACGAGGACAGGCTAGGACTGTATATCCTTGGAGCGTAGAAGGATGAGGTGCCCTAATGGAGGTGTATAAGATAATAAGGGACATGGATAAGGTGGATGCACAGAGTCTTTTACCCAGAGTAGGGGAATCAAGAAACAGAGGACAGCAGTTTAAGATGAGAGGAGAAAGATTTCGCACAGTGGGTGGTGGGTGTAGGGAATGAGCTGCCGGATGATGTGGTTGAGGGGTTATTAAGGGGTTAGACACGTTAGAGGCAGGAAACATGTTCCCAATGTTGGGGGAGTCCAGAACCAGGGGCCACAGTTAACAACATTTGAAGGACATTTGGACAGGTACATGAATGGGAAAGGTTGAGGGGGATAAGGGCAGGTTGGACTTAGGTAGATGGTGCACCTTGGTCAGCATGGTCGAGCTGGGCTGAACGGCCTGTTTTTGTGCTGTATGACTTTATCGATTCTTCACCCAGTGTCACTAAATACCAATTGTTTGACCTTTAAAACTTGCTGCATGCAACTTGGCTGCAGTGTTTCCCATTTTACAACATACCCCATTGAGCTTAAAGCAATATTTTACCTTTCCTGAACTTATCCAGTTCCCATTTGAAATTAATTACCATATTGAATCAGCTTCCCCTGCCCTCATTCTCTAAAACACTTTGGGACGTCTCGAGATGATGAAAGGTGATTTGTAACTGGAAGGTCCTCTTGTGTGGGAAGGAACTGCAGATGCTGGTTTATACTGAAGATAGACACAAAGTGCTGGAGTGACGTTGCCTGATGTTGCGGGTCAGGCAACATCGCTGGAAAAAAAGATGGGTGACGTTTCGGGTTGGAACCCTTGGACAAAATGATATTAGACAATAGACAATAGGTGCAGGAGTAGGCCATTCGGCCCTTCGAGCCAGCACCACCATTCAATGTGATCATGGCTGATCATTCTCAATCAGTACCCCATTCCTGTCTTCTCCCCATACCCCCCGACTCCGCTATCTTTAAGAGCTCTATCTAGCTCTCTCTTGAATGCATTCAGAGAATTGGCCACCACTGCCTTCTGAGGCAGTGAATTCCACAGATTTACAACTCTGACTGAAAAAGTTTTGCCTCATCTCCATTCTAAATGGCCTACCCCTTATTGTTAAACTGTGGCCCCTGGTTCTGGACTCCCCCAACATTGGGAACATGTTTCCTGCCTCTAACGTGTCTAACCCCTTAATAATCTTATATGTTTCGAAAAGATCCCCTCTCATCCTTCTAAATTCCAGTGTATACAAGCCTAGCCGCTCCAGTCTTTCAACATATGACAGTCCCGCCATTCCGCGAATTAACCTAGTAAACCTACGCTGCACGCCCTCAATATTGGTGTCAATACGTATTGCTGTGCATAGAGTTTAGTCAGTAGAGGTGGATTAAGTAATTCTCTTTCTGCTTCCCCCCCCACAGGGACGTTGCATCAATTTCACAAGAGTCAAGGCCAGCAGGAGGGCACCCAGTTATCCCTACTACAACAACATGAGGAATGGTGGGCCGGCTCCCATCTACAACTTGTCCATCAGTCTTCCTCCATCGCCTGCCCCGTCTCCCGAGCCGTCGCCCGTCCAGTCGACAACTCCGTCGCCCACTCCATCGCCGACCTCCACCTTGCCTCCGCTCCCGCCGGGACCACCGCCCACACGGGCTCCTCCGCCTTCACGCCCGCCCCCCCGCCCTTCCTTCTAAGCCTGGCGGCTCAAGTGGTCAACCCTTCACTTTAACAGCAGACGGGAAGGGCACCAAAGAGGTACTGTGTAGATGTTCTTACTGGCCTGAAGAAGACTGATTTCCTTTGGCCAGTTTGTAGAGGGAGTCTGTGGCAAATCCAACTCCAATCTGCACAGGAATATCCTTTGAACCTGTGCCAGTTAAAGTTGGCCTTATTGTCTTCACCTTGATCAATTGTCGCTTTTAAATGTGTGATATATTGATGTTTGACAGTTACCATTTTATATATCTTATTACATTTTACTATTTTTCTGCAACAATGCTGGGCGTGAAAATTCAACACAACTTGTTTCCCCGTGTGTTGGGTTTTGACCAATGTATTGAAAGAATTGTCGAGATTTGGTGTATAGGAGGATTGTCAATATTCCTTGCTGATTCTGCTACCTCTAAATAAGGTATAATAAGCCTCTTGCCACATCCTGTGGAAGATACTATTGTGTACTTTAGTTCAGAGCACATTCGAGGCAGGGAGCAGATATCCGTGGCCTTGAACAAGACCATGTCCTGCCACTTCAGCCATTGTCGGGGGTCATGTTTCTCTGGTTGGGTCACACATTGGTGGGTCTCATCTGGGCGGAGAATGTAGGTCGCTCCGTGCTAAGGGCAAGGGGAAGTCACTTCATGAGGAGACCTGCCTCACTGAAGGCTCTTCCCCCTCACTCCATCAAACTCATCCTCTCCGTTCCGCTCCCACTTACTCCTATTTCAAGGAACATGGCCACCAGACTCACAACACATCTGGATGGGACGTCCCTCTATGGAGCCCAGAGAGGGGAGGGTTGGAGGTCCTCTCAAAACAAAATAAACTATTAGCAGCAGGAAGATCACGCAGGGCATGGTGGCAGCAGGTAGTTCTGATCTCGTTGTAGTGCCCAGGCCACGATCAAGGGCAAGCGATGGTGGCATTGTCTCTGGAGCGGCGGGACGCAGGTTCGATACCCGCACTCCACTTGAGTTCAGCTGTTGCCCCAGATACCACCTTACTCCTCTGTCAATGGATGCTCTGGGGCAAATTGCCCAGATGCCCCCACCCCACCCCAACCCCAGGGCAGAAAGGATCATGAAGCAACGAAGGATGTCCTGCCTTGACTAAGCCAAAACATGCCTCCAATGAGCCAAGTATCTTTTAAAATCATAATTGGTTCTGGGATTATGGAATGAGCTGCTGGAGGAGGTCGCTGAGGCATGTACTATCACAACGTTTAAGAAATATTCAGACAAGTATATGGTTTAGGTACATAGGTTTAGAGGGATATGGGCCAAACGCAGGTCGGTGGGACCAGTGAAGATGGGGCACGTTGGTTGTTGTGGGCAAGTTGGGCTGAAGGACCTCTTTCCACGCTGCATGTTTCCATGACTCTAATTATACCCACTTCCACCATGTCCACTGGCAGCAGGATTGATATAGGTACCACCCTTTGTGTAGAAAATCTTTCCCCTCTCAATGCAATTGATGAAATCAAACTTTTTTTAATGCTCCTGATTTTTCTCCTGCGATTACTTGCCATCACAAGCAGGAAATCAAACCTGGATATTATGGAACTCCGGATGGACACAAAATGCTGGAGTAACTCAGCGGGACAGGCAGCATCTCAGGAGAGAAGGAATGGGTGACGTTTCAGGTCGAGACCCTTCTTCAGTCTGAAGAAGGGTCTCGACCCGAAACGTCACCCATTCCTTCTCTCCTGAGATGCTGTCTGACCTGCTGAGTTACTCCAGCATTTTGTGTAATATATAGCATATTAACCAGATGCACAGAAATGAAGGAACCCTTCATTTATTTAGATATATTATAGAGTACTGTTAACCCGATTCAGAAACATCTGTCCTTGAAACAACACTTCAGCACTGCCACAAATTGCAAACTGCTTGCTGAACAATTTTAATCCGAAAAGCAATCTTCCTTCAGCCCAGCTGTCTCTTCTGCTGGTCTTATGAGTGGGCGTTTGGGCTGTAGTGCCTCTGGTAACCATTTTGCCATTTGAGAAGAATGATAAATTGGCAGATCTGTCGTGTATTCAGAAATAATGCTTTCACTTTGCTAGGTTTTCTACGTCTGCTGCTGGATGTCGCAAACCTGGAACAAGATTATTTTGATCGCTTGTGCCCAGTTTGTTGAAAAGTTAATGTAAGAAGAATGTGCTTCCCTCAGTATTGGCAGTTTTTGTGTGTTTGTGACACCTTGTGGTGGATACCAACACTGCATCGTCTAATGTGCACTGTTGAAACAGGACAAATACACTGGCTACCCCTCAACGTCCCTCTCCCACCCCACCAGTACACCTGATAATATTTTGGCTGAGTGTGTGTGGATGTGTATGTATACACACACACACACACACACACACAGTTCTGATGAGTGTGTAGGAACAGAGAAACTGAGATATGTATAGGAAGGAAATGCAGATGCTAGTTTAAACCGAACACAGACACAAAAAGCTGGAGTAACTCATCGGGTCAGACAGCATCTCTGGAGAGAAGGAATGGGTGACATTTCGGGTCGAGACCTTTCTTCTGACTAAGAATAGTAAGCAGGACAAATCTTTGAGGGTGCCTAGGAATGCTAAGAGAACGGTTTATAAAGCTTTTGGGAGTCTGGGCTTCATAAATGCAAGTCCAGTTCAAAAGCAGGAGGTTTCGAAGTAGTTTAGTAAAACAATGGTTAGGTCACAGCTCGTGTATTGCATTCAATTCTGGTCACCTGATTCAAGAAAGAAAGTGGTTCCTGAGAGAGTGGAGAAAAGGTTTAGTAGAACAGTTGGAACGATCTTGCTGCAAGGTTAGGTTGAGGAAACTGGGCTTGTTCTTTGGAGCAGAAAAAAAGTAGATTCTCAACGAGATGTACAAAATGATGATGGGCTTTAATGAGGTAAAAAGAAAAGTTCCAAAAACACATAGTTCAAGGGACGAAGGCACAATTTAAACCCATTGGCAAAAAAACAAAAAGCTTTTATCAAAATAATAGTGGGTATGTTCTGAAACTCACTGCCTGTAGGAATCGTGGACACACATTGGGCTTTCTGCAGGTATTTGGATCTTTTTGGAAAGTGTGAATCTTTATGGAAAAAGCTGGATGATTGTAGTAAGAAGAAATAACACAACCTGTGGGGTATTGCAGAATGATGTTACGAAGCTGGTGAGAGTTGTGTTGTCGATTTTTCTCTTTGGAGGCCACACAATGGCGCATCGGTAGAGTTTCTGCCTTACAGTGCCAGAGACCCAGGTTCGATCCAGGCTTCGAATGCTGACTATATGGAGTTTGTACACTCTCCCTGTGACCATGTGGGTTTTCTCTGCATGCTCCGGTTTTCTCCCACTCTCCAAAGATGTACAGGTTTGTTGACTGATTGGATTCTGTTAAATGTAAATTGTTCCTAGTGTGGAGGATTGTGCTGGTGTACAGGGTTATTGCTGGCTGGCGTGGACTCGGTGGGCTAAAGGGCCTGTTTCCACGCTGTGTCTCTAAAGTCTAAAGTAAAGTTGAGTGATAAAAGGATAAGGTGTGGGAGGCCATTCAATCTATTTCTGCTTCTGCCAGCTCATCAAAAAAGCGAATCAATTGATGAAAAACCTGCAGTCCCCCCCCACCCCCCTCCCCATGTCATAGTAGTGATTCCAGACGCACCTGACAATGACACTATTCAAGGTATTAAAGGATTGTAATTTTATTTCATGTATTTTTGACTAAACATTTAAAGAAAGCTATCAGTCGAAGCCAAGCAAGATAGAGCACTTGATCTTCTCACAAGATGTGTTCTTTTTGATATCCGAGTGGCTTGCGAGGCTCCTCAGAGGCATCAAGGCCATAGTGTGCATGCATCAACTGGAGGACGATTTCTACCATGGTTCAGCGACGGATCCAGAAGTGACTCAGTAATTAGATCCTGGAACATTTCAGGCACCAGAAACTGCAGGAGTTTTCATGTGTGAGAGCCGGCATTGGTCATGGCTTCTTTCCCTTTCATCTCTCTGTGGCTTGGAGGGCAAAACCTTTTCTCTTTGAAGCAGATTCACTTTGTGAACGAACAGCCACCACCGGCTAGCGAGGTCATGTTGCCTTTAAGTGTATCATTGACGCACTCAGTTGTTACAATTCTGAAGCATATGGTTATTCTGGAAAATGGTCAAATAAAACCAGATTTATTGAGTTCCATTTAATGAGTTGCTCTAGTGGATCTTGTATATATATCATCTGGGCTACAGATCTCAAAATGATAACCACTATGTGACAACAGGAGAGCAACCACAGTTCTTGAATTGCATCTTGGGATTTGCTGGGAAATTGTACTCCAAATATTGATGAAAATGTGTAAATATTGAGTAGGAACACCGTTTAAAGTATTTGGCAAAGTAATGCAAGAGGTCAGTTTCCATGCAAAGTTGAGAATGTCCAGGGTTTCCTTTTTGTGCATCAATGCTATTGAGGTTTATGGAGGGAGTAAAGGTTGCAAGAACATGGTAACCCAAGGAAAAAAAATCACAAGGTGGACATAACGATAGAAGAGCTAAGGTTGTGTGGTATCTGTTGGATGTTTATTTTACTCCATGCTCAGAATTTGCCCTGTTGAAGCATTTCCAAACTAGGGTTGGGGTTGTTTTTATTTTTTTGAGGGGTGGGTTTAGTAAATTATTGTACAGAAGTCAAGTTACTTGTTTGTGGCACGTTTATCAAGCTGTGCTTGTTAATTGTTTTTACTGCCTGTTTGTCCTGTTTAATGTTTCGTAAGAGTTTTGAACGACTGCCTTACTTTCACTTTCAACAAAAAAAATTAAGATATAATTAAAAAGAAAACGATTTTGTTAACTCATTAAGACTAATAACCACCCAGAACGGAGAGAATGTGCAATGTTCGACTTTTCCACTCAAGTACAGCAGATCCTGGCATGGGAAATACTATAGACATGCATAAGAATGCACTAAGGCACGTCGAAAAAGCTTGAAATAAAGGCGAGGAGCCGGGTATTTTGGGAGCGTTGTGTTTAATGGGTTCCCTAGACCAGTCGAGTCTGCCAGAGAGTGATCGCGCCTAAAACCCCGTCCTTTATACCCGTAGCTAAGGGCCGCCCCCCGGACCGGTCCATTCCCGTGCCGAGGGGTCGGTAGTGGTATGGCCCGACCCTTGGGAGCAGCCACAGGACCCCCCCCCCCCCCCCCCCGAACCAGAGGCACAAAACGCACTGGCGGTCGCACAACCCGACTGGACCGCGTACGAAAATCGGCCGACAGAGGGGCCGGCGTAGGCACAGTTGGAGGGACAGGTGGGGGGAAAAGGTGGAGGGACCCGCAGCTGGAACTGAGCCTCCACTTGGTGAAACCAAACGCGAGGCCGGGTGGTCCAGAATGTCGGCAGTTTGATGGAAACCGAGTCGACAGCCGCGGCCTGGTCGGCCTGTGAGCCGGACGAACGGTCGGCTTTCCATTTTGAGTCCATTATTTCAGCAATGGACAGTCAGGGGTCACCAATTGTGGCGCGTCGAAAAAGCTCAAAATAAAGGCGAGGAGCCAGGTATTTCGGGAGCGATGTGTTTAATGGGTTCCCTAGACCAGTCGAGTCTGCCAGAGAGCGATCGCGCCTAAAACCCCGTCCTTTATACCCGTAGCTAAGGGCCGCCCCCCGGACCGGTCCATTCCCGTGCCGAGGGGTCGGTAGTGGTATGGCCCGACCCTTGGGAGCCGCCGCAGCACTGTGCCAATCTTACAACTGCTATGTTACCTATGGAACATGTAGCAATGCTGTACGTTCTTGAGCATGGTAGCATAGTGGATAAATTAGTGGTCTCATAATTCAGAGGACAGAACTAATGATCTGGAGAAAGGTTCAAATCTCATCATTGAAGCGGGCAAGTTTAAATTTGCTTCATTGAGTAAATCCAAGATAAAAATGGAGAATACTCATATTGCATAAAAGTGGACACAAAACCAGATTGCTGTTCAAGTCCAACTGATTCACTACATGGGAAAGGAATACACCAACCTTTGAGCTACACAATTCTAAACCCACCGCATTGTATTAATTGGACAGGTAAGGCACTTAGTTTGAGAGTAATTAGGAATGGACAATAAATGCTCTCAACAAACCAAAACAAATCATCAATAAGTCAGTAGGAAAGAACTGCAGATGCTAGTCAGTGCCTGGCCAGGATCTTTCACCATTTACAATTTTGCACATTCTCCAGAGTCTGTGGAGTGTCATTCTGTTGAAAGGAGGCTGAAAAAAATAATATGGTATTCATTTAACACACTGTAAATAATGCATCACTCTGCCTGTGAGTTGACCCTTGCACCTAATTCTGACTTGCTTGAACTAACTGGCTGGGAATGCTGCAGCCTCTCCTCTTCAAACAATCTCTGAATGATGGCTCTTTACAATCGGGAAGGTTGAAAAATGACCCGTGTTCCACACATGATGAATGTCTCACACTAACCCAATAGGGTGTTGTGCTAAAATGGAAGATGGGAATGATACGAATCTGCCTAACTTTTAGCAGCTAATCTGACAATACTGAAGCAAGTGAACAGAATTGAGATGAGTCATTTTCCTCACCTCTGAATAGATGGATAGATAAACTTTTTGAAATGCAGAAAATTGCTTCAGGTTACTTTAAACCATTTATCAGAAAACCAATGTCAGAATGTTGGAAAATAATCTGAATGATGTAGCTATAATGGAAATTTGAAAATCCCCCTAACTTCCCTTGTAGGCGATGTTCCATTAAGAGATGCTTTAACATGTTGGTTTTAGACCTGGAATGGGAAGCAAGGAAATCTTATAGGCCCAAGAACAGCGTTTTTTCTTAAAAGAAGGCTGTGCTGATATTGTTCAATGGATGTTGTTAAATGTTTAAAACATCAGGCAATCTGTGATAAAATGAACAAACGGCCCTTCAAACCCAGAGTGAAGGTCTTTCAGGTAGGTCAGAAAGTGGAATTCGGGGATGGCTCCAGGCTTGGTTTGAGTGGAGATAAAATATCACACTTGTTATTGGGGAAAATTAGATGCCGAGATATTTTTTGTCAATGCTGTATTCCCCTTAATGTAACTTTTGTCCAATAAACTTGGTGTGCTGGTAATAACTGTGTGGGTGTCTTTCTTCTATTAGGTTGCAAAATGTGGTACATCATGGCCAAACAAATTAGCACTGCAGCAGAGTTAATGGAGGCCATTCTTATTGTACATTATTGTTGACACAATCAGTGACTTCCCTTGTAAAATGTAATAAAATGGCTACAAAAAATACTGGCTTACATTAATGGGAGTATCTAGTGCATTAAAAATTAACATCTACTCCCAACCTTTGCATTATGGATTTTAGTTGAAATTGCAAGTCAAAAAATTAAAAGTGGAACCAAACATTTAAACCACCTTCTCTTGTACCAAAACACCCTGCTGATGCTGGCTGCTAGTTGTGTTAAATAATTTACCCTTGATATATTCCTATTTCGATCTAACAGCTATTATGTGCCAGATCATTGGCATCTTTACATTGTGCTTCAGAGGGGAATCAAATGTGCTCAAACTGTTAACACAATCAGTATGGGTGAAAAATTAAATTGAGTTGACACAAGATGTAGACAGCAGGCCAGCAAAGGCACTGTAAAAAAAAAGATCAATACAACCCCTAGATGACGAGACAGATCTTTGACGTCTCCTTAAACAATCTCTGGCTCAACTGGATCATGTTTGTAGTTGTAAAGAAAATGGCACAGAGCTGCTTAAAGGTACTCTTGAAAATATCTACATGTACTTTTATTGAAAATCATACAAACAGTCAATGGTGCACACTGAAAAGATCTTAGTTGGCATAAGCAGTTTCTGCAGGAGCTGATCACCAAGACAGTTGACTGAGACGAACCAGATTAGCAAACAGGATTCTATCATTCCATTCAGTTTAAAACAAGCAGGGTACCTTCTTACAGAGCAGCTACACAAAGCTAGAGTCAAAAGGTACTCCATTCTTAATCATTTGTTAATGTGCAATACACAGATTTTTGGGCAGGTTGGCACAAAAGCTAATTGATAAGGTGTACCAATACTGATGGAGTCATTTTCATTTAAAGTTTTATTAATTCCTTCACTGATATGTTTTTTTCATCTGCTGGGGTGCATTAAGTGAGAAGTTTATGAATATTTGTGCCTTGATTTCCTTAGGAATACAGCCCCCGGTCCCAGGATTCTGACTTCTAATTCCACCTCGAAAGTAGAAGAGTAAAAAGGCTGTTGAGAAACAGCATTCATGAAAAATAGACAGGCATTATAGATTCTGCCCCAATGGACGCATTGTGCAGTGAACTCATTGAGTTGCTTTCTGTAGACAATTCGACAAGGCGTTTTAAACCTGTGGCAAAAACAAGGGATTTATAAGACTCTTGGAACTTATCAATATGAGTAATATTGTTATTGGTGATTGGCAATCCCTCCACGTCAACTAGTGTTAAGTACTCCTATGCAAGGCATTATAACAGAATGCAGAGAAGGGCCCTCTTCACTCTTTCCCAATGGCATGAACCATTTAAATCTCATGAGTACTCATGTGTCTAGTGCGTTTGTATGACATTTCCCATACTAAAGATCCTGCTATCTAAAATGCACAGGAGCTCCAGTGCAAATTAGGGGCAGTTTTATAATGAATGAATGAATGAATGAATAAGTTTATTGGCCAAGTATGTGCAGTAATGTTAGAGACACACCAACTCAGACCTCACAAGCTGCATTTAATAAGATTTCCATGGTAAAGTAGGAATGTATAAACCTCAGGAATTTACCTGTAAAAATATGCTGACAATTTACTAAAATGCAGTGTTTGAACATTCAACATATTTTTGGTAATAATCATCAGTGCAGAACATGATTGCCTAGCCTATTCTCTTAGACAAGAGCAGAACAAATGACAGCTATGTGTTAAATGCTCTACAATGACCGAAATCTACACAACCATTCAATTTCCCAACAATGCCTTAAATAGCAGCCTTTGGTGATATTTGCTTAATGATGCAGAGTCGGTAGAAATACTTTCATTGTTCTGAAGAATACCATTGCAATTTGAAAGATTGAAGGAGTAGTCAAATAAAAGGTCATAATTTGGCTTTTGTCCTGAAGGAGTTGTGGAATTGGGTGGGGCTGCTGATTGAAATGTGCTTCATTTACACCATCCTGGTCTGACGTCTTACTGTACAGTGGAAACGGAGGTAGCAGACAATGAAAAATCAACTTGCCATGGCTGACAATGCACACTGACCTTTCAGGTTAATTACATCATGATGCAGCAGGGGAATTGAACCCAGAAAATAAGTTGCACGTAGACACACACAAATCCTTGACGGTACATTGCCATACTCATTATTTTCACAGCCATGTATTCTCGAAACAACCTGTCAACCACTGACCATCAGTGCTGTGGCTGCCTGCCTTCATAACAGTACCACTGCTTTCTTAACACTGACAACACAGCATAAAAAAGAGGAACTACGTTTCTTAAATAATTAAAACAAAGTGTAAATATTATTCTCATATTATTTTATGTGTTTAGATTTAGAACGTTTATACATAGTAATCAGAATACACACACACAACCCCCCAGACTATGCATTGATATTCAAACTTAATCAATCTCCTTCATCACCTTGACATTGCTTGGGGACTGGAAATGGGGGAGCCTGTGGATTAACCAATTGTTTTTGCATCGTCTATTTGTCCCAAACTACTGCTGTATGTATTGTGCTAATAAGGCTTCTCATAATTTCTCTGACTATAAACAATGCCAATCTTGAAAGTTATCTATATATAAAACTTTGCGAATGTCTTTTGTTATTCTATTAGAAATTGTGATTGTTGTGGTTAATATGATTCATTTTGGTTCAATGCTTATGTTTATTCTGCATTTTACAATCCACCATACATTCTGGGAGGATGATGTTGCTCCTAACATCACCGCAGTCACTGTGCTCTACAATCAAAGTTCCAACACCAGACAAGCTGATTTCTTAAAAGATGGTTGAACTGCATCAGACCCCAGTGTCTATTGAATCCCCATTATCTTTGCAGCTGGAATTCAATGTCATTCAAGCTGAATGTGAAGGAGCATCTGTCTCCACTCTGTTTCTCAACTAGGAAAGTGTAACAGGGTATGGAGATGGGGGGACTGTTAAACACGATCAAGTGCACAGGTAACATTACAACATTTTGGATTGTAGGCTAGCTTAGTAAACACTTGAAATGATCCAGTTATTACAATGCTTGCCCACAATCCATTCCCAGACCAGGGCCCCAGATTTACTCCATGCTACACTGAGGATGAATAAACTCACAAAGAGGTGAACACACAGCCTAAAATATACAGGCGAATGCTGGGTAGGGGCGGTGATGAGCTGGACAAGGCGATAGGAAAATTATTCTTAGATTCCTTTCCATTGTCCCCCCATCATTCAGATGAGTCACGACAAATCAAACAATGTGTGGGGTGTGGACAAGTTTTACAGCTCTTGTACAAATGTGCAGTAGATCCAGTGGTGTCAGGTCCACAACTGATTCAGAGGTCAAAAACTTGGGTTTGCATATTTACATTAAAGTACAATACTACTATATTTTCCTTCATTTTTTCCAGTTTTAAGTGATATGTTATAAAGCCATTACAAAGCATTGATTGGAAAGGGCAGGTCCAGAAGCAATGCCTGTTTGCATCATGTCAGAATGCTCCATACTGGACTCTGAAATTCTCCATGCATTTCAATCATACTGTAATTAAGCGGCTACGGTCAGAAGACAAGCATGTTTCAGAATAAACTGACTCCATGTGTTCATAATACACATAATTATAAAAGCATCACTTATCCAAGGAGACAGGCAAGAACATCCTTGGACAAAGTTTAATATTAAAGTGATTGTAAAAGCTTGCCATCATCTGATTTTCAACTATTTGTATTTTTACTGACTCACATTTCCAAAGGGAGGCCATGGGCCTCCATAGACTACGACACACTCTGTCCCACAAGCTTTAAATTCATTGAAGATAGCATTAAATAAACAAAATCACAGTATAAAGTATTAAGCCATCATAAATATTGTAGCATTCATACAATGGGGTCCCAGCTTAGCCTAAACAATCATTGGTCAGTTTTTTTAAACATTTGTGTTTCTCTCGACATTTTGAAGGAAAATATTAAAGTATGGTTGGGAAAAGTGCAAGTGAGTGAGCTGCCTAAATACCTCAAAACAGCTCCTGTCATTTTCAAGAGTGAGGTCTGTTAACTACAAAATCCCTATTTCCTGTTCTTTCAGATGGACAATTTCCTCTTTGAATGTTCCACATTAGTTGCAATTGGAATCATTGCGAATCATTGAAGCAAAACCCTTTTAAATACCTGCAAAGCTATAGGAACTAGCCATCACATTGACTTGAAGGAAACGAGTAATTTAGGATCTAGGATATCTTTTTTGGTGACATGTGTTTTAAGGTTCTCAAGAGAGCAACAAAATGGACAGCAAGGGAAAGAAAGAAAAAAACAAATTACAATTTTCAATTAAAGAGATACTGATTTGCAAAATAAGGAATTTGTGACATCCCATGGTTCTCTCAATCCAGACTGTGTGACATGATTTTCAACATTAAATTTTCAAAATAAGCTCCTCTCCATTCTTGCTCCATTAGTCTGTGCACAGGCCAGGGAAGAAAAGACAAGAGGCTCAAGGAACTGCAGATGCTTGACTCTTGCATAAAGCACAAGGTGCCGGAGGATCTCAGTGGGTCAGGCAGCCATCTGAAGAAGGGCCCCGATCCGAAATGTTGCCTCTGCATTCCTTCCACAGATGCTGACTGACCTGCTGAGTTGCAACAGCACATGGTAATGCAAGGGTTCACCTCCCATCCCAACGTGCGAAGCAAACTGAGTCCCAATCACCCCCAGAATCCATACTTCAGTTCACAGACACATGCTTCCTTTTGTGATCTCAGTGAATAATTGGTCCAAAGGAAAAGTTGCAACACTCATGTGGAACAGTTTCGGCAAATAGAGATCAGTGTTCAGTGCCCAGTAGACTAAAAAATGACAAGGACCAAATTAAATCTTGATTTTAGACCCAATCTCAACACAGACTAATCAATATAGATAAAACAAAATGCACAAAATAAAATATAGAAAAAAGCCCTACTGCGAAAGTTTTCCCTCTAGATCTAATAATGGAGGAATGGACCTAGCCCACTGTAATTGTACTACACTAAATATAAAATAGAAAGATCTATCCCAGTGGGTGAATGTACTTCTTAAAATATATATTTAAAAAAAAGTTAAGTATGTTCCCGTTATAAAATGTTTTGGCCTTCTGCCTTTCACATGGATTCCGCAGCTTTGTGTCACTCCACTGTCACCGACTTGGCCAGGTTTCGGGGACAGTCAACCTTTAGGAAAGAATAAAATGTGATTAGTGATTTGTTCCATTGGAGGGCCCTCTTACCATAGTCTACATTTCCTCTCCCTCCCCACCTCACACTGACAGTTTTTGTCATCACTGGCTCTGATGCTGTTTCACATTCTCTGGAACCGTTCTAATCCACACCCAAGAAACAACTTTAGACCCAACAGAGGCTGCACACTGGCGCAGGGATAAAGCTGCTGCCTTACAGTGCCAGAGACCCGGGTTCGATCCTGACTACTGGTGCTGTCTGTATGGAGTTTGTACGTTCTCCCTGTGATCACATGGGTTTTCTCCAGTGCTCCAGTTTTCTCCCACACTCCAAAGATGTACAGGTTTGTAGGTTAATTGGCTTTGGTAAAAATTGTAAATTGTCCCTACCGTGTGAGGTAGTGTTAGTGTACGGGATGATTGCTGGCCGGCGTGGACTCGGTGAGATGAACAGCTTGAATCTGTGCTACATCTCTAAAGTCTAAAGTAAAAATCTAAATAATCTACATGTTTTCCATCGCATGGTACTGAACAAACAAGGCCTGACGTCAAAGATAGACATAAAGTGCCATGTTGGCGGAACAGGCAGCGTCTCTGGAGAAAAAGGGCAGGTGACATTTCAGATCGGGACCCTTCTTCAGACCTACCTGATGGCCTGATGTCAGGTGACTGCACATAACAACACCTTGATGTAAAGAATGTTGGGCAGCAATTAGGGTGGGAATCCTGCTCATTTTATCGGCAATATCACTAATCACAGTTGCATTGTCATACATCCTGCTCACTTGAAAGCATCTCTTTGATTTGGGATTTGGGGATTAGCAAATTAATATTTATGATATCAAATGATACAAGAGTTGTTAAATCAGCTGCTGCTTTTCTTTTTAATCCTCTGTATTTGAGAAATACTGTACTTTATTCTTGCTTCAACATCTCAAAGAGCAGCCCACAATGGGTGGTACTGATAATCATTATACAGACAGGAGGACAGCTGTTTTGCCCCAGAGATGCCCCCACCCACAGCCATTAACCAACAACCTTGGTTGCAACCAAGTGAAGAAAAAAATAAATTCACACAATATTAAAATTTTAAAACACAAATCAAATAGAAAAATACTTAAAATTATACAGGCAGGAGCAACACACGAAATAGAAAGAGATTCTCAACAATTCAGCCATAACTTCTCACAGGTGTTTCGTTCTAATGAGGAAATTACTCTTCTATTAGATGCTGACCGACATGCTGTGTATTCACAGCATTTTCAGTTATTATTTAAGATCGTCACACTTGACTTTTATGTTAGATTATTCTTTCCCCTTTATGGAGCTGACATTTCAAGTGGGCGAGCTGGGGGTGATAACTCAATATGTTTGACTCCTCTGTTATTTCAGTGAATGTAGTAACCAATTTAAATAATCCATTGAGAATAACTAGATTATCATCTTCACGATCATACTGGTGCTACTGCGGAACTAATGGTGGTTAGTGGTGGAGCTACTTAGTATGCTCTTTAAGTATGTTACAACATTATTTCAGGGCCCAGACATTTGTGTCTTCCCTTCCAGCATTTGAATTTCACATGCTTTAGGAAGGTTTAGACTTTACTTTAGACTTTATAGATACAGTGCAAAAACAGGCCCTTTAGCGTACTGAGTCCACGCTGACCAGCGATCACCCTGTACACTAAGAGAAGGTATCACAAAATGCTGGAGCGGGTAAGGCAGCATCTCAGGAGAGAAGGAGTGGGTGACGTTTCGGGTCGCTCGACTGTAGTCAGGATCGAACCCGGGTCCCTGATCCTGTAAGGCATTGTGCCACAATGCCACCCCGTACACGTTGCGGTTACATCACAAGTGCAAGGGAATTGGATTTCAAACACCATAATCATGTACTCACATCAAATCCTCGCAGCACAGCAAGATGGAAGGAGAGCAGCTGAAGTGGGATGACACTGAGGATCCCCTGCAGACAATCCACTGTGTGAGGCACTCTAATTACCCGGTTAACGCTCTTTATGGTCTCATAATCATCCCTGTCGCAGATAACCACTGGTCGACCCTGAAAGAGTAACATAGTCACAAATGGAACAAACTCAACTTAGTGGTATCCTGCATTGTGAAAAGATCTTGCAAACTAAATTGAGACAACTCAATTAACACTGTACCTGCCGTGCCACGACTTGTTGCAGAGCGTTTTGGCACTTGGTGTAGGTGTGGTCCCTCATAATCACCATGATCACTGGCATTAATTTGTCCACCAGGGCCAAAGGTCCATGCTTCAGCTCTCCAGCCAGGATACCTTCTGAATGCATGTATGTGATCTCTTTGATTTTCTGTGAAAATAATTTTAGATACAATTACCTTAAATTTAAAATTTGCAGATATTCTGGCAAAAAGCCAAAGAGAGCAACAAACCAGATTACTCTAAAAGCCCGCAGTGACTTCATGGGGCAAATAGCTTGTGCTATAACAACGGGCAGCACGGAGGCGCGACGGTAGAGTTTCTGCCTTAAAGGGCCGGAGCCTTGGGTTCGATCCTGACAATGGGTGCTGTCTGTACAGTTTGTACGTTCTCCCCATGACCGCGTGGATTTTACCCGGGTGCTCCAGTTTCCCCACACGCTTCAAAGACATACCGATTTGTAGGTTACTTTGGCTTCGGTAAAAATTGTAAATAGTCCCTTGTGCGTAGGATAGTGCTAGTACACAGGAATTGTTGGTCGGCACACTC
The DNA here is from genome assembly GCF_053455715.1 of Rhinoraja longicauda. Classification (NCBI taxonomy): domain Eukaryota; kingdom Metazoa; phylum Chordata; class Chondrichthyes; order Rajiformes; family Arhynchobatidae; genus Rhinoraja; species Rhinoraja longicauda. Next base: position 9,489,195 of record NC_135988.1, read on the forward strand.
GGTGGGCCGAAGGGCCTGGTTCCACACTGTATCTCAAAACTAAGCTAAACAATGATATGATTCTATTTTGTATACAAATCAAGGCGTTCACCTACCTCAAACTTTCCAACTTTCAATTATTTGCTTTAAATCATGGAGCCTTTAAGTTTGTTGTTCTAACTCATTTGCTTCCACTTGTACGGCAAGCCACTTCTTTCATCTCACTGAAACCATTTCCCCAGCAGAGTTTTGGTTAACCAGGGCAAACGATAAGTTTATCATGTCCATCCCCACATTAGCTGTTGCACCTCTGGATGAAATCTGCTACTACAAACTAAAATATTTTAAACATAATCTTTCCTGCAATTCTCTTGTCAGTTGGTTTGTTGCCAGAGTGAAAATACTTGTCCGCCAAATCTCACAGGAGGAATCCCCTTCGCGGCCCATCAATAGGTAAACCAATCTTCATATCATCTGAACAACCTCAGGACAGGGAAGTTTGCTTTCACTGAGACTATCGCAGATCTGAACCTTGATCAAATAAGGGAGTGCGTTTTAGGTCAGTAACCTAGCTGTGCATCTGATAGTACCTCAAAGGAAATAATTGCAGCTTCCTCTAAACAAAATCCTTTCTCCTTTAGGGCCCATGCGATAATCTCGCAAGGCTACAATTTAGTTTTCAGTCTGAAAGGTTGCTATTTTCAAGTTTTATTTTCTTGAATGATAAATCCTATCTTTAAGGCTCAAACCCTACTGATGTAACCCAGATTTTGGGAAATCACAACTGAGATACAAATGCTTCATCGAGCATTTAGTGAGCGGCAGCCAGTTATCGAGAGCTGACGTCTATCACCAACCACCTCAAAAGCCAACTTGAATGCTATTCCCACTCTTGTTGCAAGTCTGGATCACAGCAACTTATTTGCAGGAAAATTTAGAGATAGGATTCAATTTCTGGTCAAATCGATGCTATTGTTTTCAGAGATTTTGCTGGTTGAACGTTTGGTTATGCATGGATAGATATGGGCATTAAAATTTTACATTTTGAACACAAAATGCAAGGTTCAAACTCTTCACTTCCTTCACACATGGCTCCAATTGACTTTCTCTGCATGCAGTCAGAATTCATGACCTCTGGTGCCACAATAATGATTCATTTCAGATGGTGCTTTGTCTAATTGATGGCAGCGGAGGCCACTCAAGTGGGATCATGCAGCATACAAGCAGCAAGTAGGTTAATTATCGTCTGCGGAAGTAACATTTTGCTTTTAATTTTCCCCACTTAATTTTTGAGGAATGGCCTGTAAAGCAGAACTACAGCTTTGTAAATAATAATTTCCTCACCCAAGGGAATTAAAATGCCTTCAGCTGTCAGAGACTGTCTGGCCATGAAAGATGACTGCTGTTGCCAACAGTTTTAGAATGTATTCATCTGGTGTAATTGTAGTTTCAGTTAACACGTTTGATGAAACTATCAAAAGTATTGCTATTTATATCTAAATAGTAATTTTATTTTGCATCGAGCTTTATCTCCTCTCTGAAGACGATGGCTTTCTTGCACACTGTTCCCAACTAGCCCTTCAGTCACACCCAAATAAGCTTTTCCAGCATCAGTTGGATACTCAAAATGAAGAGTGGGGGTCATTTGCACAAGGGTGGCACAGCAGTAGAGTTGCTGCTTTATAGCACCAGAGACACAGGTTCAATCCTGAATATGGGTGCTATCTGTACGGAGTTTGTACGTTATAATAGACTACAGGAAAACCAGTGCAGAACACGACCCACTCTACATCAATGGGGTCTGTGTGGAAAGGGTACCCGCTTTCACGTTCCTGGGTACGCACATCGCAGAGGATCTTACCTGGTCTACCAACACCATTACCACAGTGAAGAAGGCACAGCAGAGACTCCACTTCCTGAGGATCCTCAGGAAGCCCAACCTGCAGGAGAAGCTCATGATGTCCTTCTATCGCTGCTCCATCGAGAGTGTGCTGGCATACTGTATAACCACATGGTATGCCAGCTGCTCAGAAAAGGACAGGAAGGCCCTTCAGAGGGTCATCACGACGGCCCAGAAGATCATCGGCTGCTCACTGCCCTCCCTGGAGCACCTGTTCAGCCTGCGCTGCCTCAGTAGAGCAGGAAAAATAATAAAAGACCCATCCCACCCCAGCCACCGTCTGTTTGTTCTTCTGCCCTCTGGTCGACGTTTCAGGTCGATCAAATCCCGAACAAACAGACTCAAGAACAGTTTTTACCCCAGGGCCATACGAGAACTGAACACTACTTTCTGCAATAGGTCACACTGTTAAAACTTTTGTATTTAATATATTGGTATTTACTTGTTTACATTTATTGCATATATGTTTTTACGCACCGTCAGGATTGCTATTTTTTTTTAAATTTCGTTGTACTTGTTGCAACGACAATAAATGAATATTATTATTATTATTCTCCCTGTGACCTCCTGGATTTCCTCTGGGTGCACCGGTTTCCTCCCACACTCCAAAGACATGTAGGTTTGTAGGTTAATAGCTTTGTAAATTGGCCCTAGTGTGTAAGATAGAACGAATGTGAACAGGTGATTGTTAGTCGGCACGGACTGATGGGCCAAAGGCCTGTTTCTATGTGGATTTCAAATAGCTCAATTTGAACCAACAAATGAACTTCCAAAAGAAATAAAATGTGGGGTTGAATATGTTAATCTGCGGTCAATCAGGATTTTAGTTTAGTTTAAGGATCTAGCATTGAAATAGGGCAAGTCCATGCTGACCACCAAGTCCATGCTGACCATCAATCACCCATTCACATTAGTTCTATATTATCCGACTTTCTCATCCACACCATTCACATTAGGGCAATTTTTAGAGACCGATTAACTAACAAACCCCGCAAGTCTTTGGGATGTGGGAGGAACCTAAAACACCTGGAGGAAACCGACGCACAGACAGCACCCGAGGTCATGATTGAACGTGGGTCTCTGGCACTACGAGGCAGCACCTCTACGAGCTGTGTCACTCACCATGCTGCCCTTACAAATGACAGCGTGGATAGCAAGTATTTAGGTATCCAGCAAAAGCAAATGCTGCCTCATTTTAATTTTTAGTAAAATGTCCTGCAATGTTTTCTGCTTTTTTTGTACAAAATTTGTTATTATGCATGAACTTTAGTTCAGATAAAAATTATTCCAGTTCTGTCTAGAATGGAAAATGTTCCAATAGCTTCTTGAAATTTATAGCTTTACAACCTAGATCACATAACATTTTCTTCCATGCAGATAATTTACTCCAGCAGATTAACTGTACGCATGATACAAGGCTTCTATTATGGCACAAAACCAACTAATGCTAAATCATGATTGTATGACGTGAGATTGGAACAGTAAGGATTAATGAAAACTTGGCACTGCAAAGAAAATCTAAACAGTTCATCCAAACATTATAATTGTGTGGCGCAGATAATGCTTGTTACAAGACTAAAAGCCATATTTCTACACCATTAATCTAGAGAGATGTTACTGAATCCCAGAACTCTAATTAAATAATTATGAAAAAGAAAAAATGTTAATCTTTGTAAACAAACTGTCACAAACACAATTAGTTCATTAATGTCCTTCAGAAAACAAATTCTCGGCGATATATGACTCCAGACCAATGTACTCTTCACTGCCTCCTAAGTTCAGGGGCAAACAGGAAAGGGCAACGCCAGTAATGTCCACGCCACGTGAATGATTAACCTTTCAAATATTCAAAAGGACACAAAGTGCTGGAGTAACTCAGCAGGTCTGAAGAAGGGTCTCGACCCAAAAGTCACCTATCCATGTTCTCCAAAGATGTTGACTGACCTGCTGAGTTACTCCAGCACTTTGTGTCCTTTTGTGTATTAACCAGCATCTACAGTTCTTTGTTTCTAACCTTTGATATACAAACGGGTTACAGCATGTGCATCTCTTACATTCTTAACTTCAAGAACCACAGCAGAATAATACTACACAGGTGTCCACTTGGACCACAATGCTTGTGCTGGCTCTTTGAACGATTTCTTTGTACGACTCATCTCAAATATTGTTTAATAATCTACATGCAATAAAAAACAGATTTTTAGTAATATTGAGGACACAATGTTATTACAAATTTTTACTTCCATTGAATCGAAATATCCATTTCAGGCCAAAGCACACATCAGCTATTAATGAACCTCTTAATAAGTACTGTACAAAATGCAAACAACCTGATACTTAGAAGAATGTATAATTTGATTTTTTTTTAGGCCAGGTTTAACTTTACCGAACAAATGATAAGGTCTGTGCCATCACTAAGAAACAATACCATCCTCAACAACTTGTTATTAATTTGCACTTCCCATTGTGCAATGCCATTTTCCATTACAATTTGGTTTACAAATCCCATTTTCTTGGCATTTCTTTCTTTTTTTCCCAAATCGCATGTGTTTTTATTCCATTTGCACAGTCAGGAAACATCTATTAGGATGAATTGAACAGATCATCTTTGTTTACATATGTGTGAATCTCAGTAAGGGCCAAGACATAATGCTTACAAATCACACTTCAGTAATAGCTTTCTTGAGCCAAAATACACTTCTGCATGGACGTGGCCTGCACACACCTGCAAATTAACCTCAGCTGAATCGCCCATTTTAGATTTAATGTGCTCTTACTTGTAGCATTGCTATGCATGAAATTGTTACCGTTAAAATCATAGAAATCGGGCTTGCAACCCATTGTTTTTCGTCAATTCCTTGGCAATGCTCTCTGATTATTTGATCATTTTTACCGAGTGACTGCTCACAGCTCTAGTTACCCCCTTCTGGTATTTATCTAATTCCCTATTAATTGATTAACCACACAACCCCAATCCTACTGCAGCAACGGAACATTATAGATCCCTTGGACCATCATGGACAAGTTTGTGTTTATTCCGAACTATGTTTTGTACTAATGTCCTTTTTTCTTTGCAGTGTTGCATCTTGGACTGCAGCTGCCACATCGTGGACACAAAAATAAATTATTTTTCAGTCTTGTTTAATTTATGTTTTTGGGTCCAAAATGCAGAAGCAAGCCAGATTATTATCGACGTTTTAGCTCACCATCCTTGGACCTATGACAATAAACGCGACCTGATTGCCACTGCCTTTTACAACATTGCAGTCCAAAACCTAACAACGTATCGATTAAAATATATTTATTTCTACTGGATCTTTGGTTAACTATCTTTGTGCTGGTCCTTATTAAGGGGTTGATTAATAGTTCTGAAGATGGGTCCTAACACAAAACCTCAACTGTCCATTCCCTCCACAGATGCTGTCTGACCCTCTGAGTTCCTCCAGTATTTTGATTTTACTCATTTCAGCATCTGCAGTTTCCTGTCTCTTGAATAGCTGTTGGGCACTGTACCCTCAAGTGACCTCCTCCGGAAGTGACACATTTCTCTAAATTAATTAATCAAAAAACCTTTTGAACTCCTCTTTCTCTATTGTATTTCTCTTTAGCCTTCGCTGCTTTGAGAACAACCCAAGCATCCACAGCCTCTCCACGCATTTACTTTCCCATTTCTATCTTTCAAGCAAATCTCTTCTGCATCTTTATCACAAAGTGATTGCTTCCTTCCAACCATGTGATGCCCAGATTGGGACACAAAGCCTTAAACATTTTATTCTAGTGGTTCGAAAGAAATTCACCAGCGAGTTGCTCTTTGTGCCTCTGATATCCACAACTTTGTTTTGCAGTGTGGAAGTCAGAAATTAGCTCAAGGTTAGGTTACAGCACCAAAAACCCCTGCTCTTCTGCTGACTTAGCACTGAGTCCAGGAGCAGAGCACAAATTACCTGAACCAAGGATTCCTTCAGCCTATGCCAACCATGTCTGTTATATATAACATGACTCCAGGTATTTAAATAGAGTTATTGCGCGTAACTGAACAAGTAAAAGCAAGTAAGTGGCTGTTGTTTTCTTAATATTATTTAACTTTACGCTTTTAATTAATGCAGATCACTAAAATCTACCTATTTTTAATAATCCAAATGACGTCTTTCTAGTGAACTACAAAGGTTTATCACACTTCTTTACTGATATGATGTCCCAAAATGATAATGAATCCTGCATAGTTTATTTGCAGCCTTCTTAGTTTACCACTTTAAACAACATGTACATCTTTAAAAGATGTTTACATCAAAGATGTGTACATATACTGCAAGTTTCTCCATTCCCAATTCACCAATGTAATTTTAGAAAATAAAAAATAACTGCTAATGTATTGTTGTAATGTGTTGTCTTAAAAGGTAGTGGCTGTCAGGTCGATTATTTATTATCATTGTAATCCTACCGTAACAGCAAAGACTTCAAATTTTGTTAAAAAATTCTCTAAAAGAAACAGCAATAAGTACAATGTTTGAATGCATTTTGACCGTGAAGTGACATTCATTGTTGCGGACACAAATAGAAGAATCAGAAGAAAACCCACCTCCAACAGATCACACCTGTAACCCTAGTTTTGACTAATTATTGACCAACACAGGACAAATGGTTAGGTGCGACATATCCGATCAATATCCTGGAGGATGCATTTAAAGTGCTGTTATTTCCCTGGCATTATTTCTTATTTACCCTCATGGCATGGGAAAAGGCCATTAGGCCCATCAAGTCTATGCCAATCTCAAAAGAATCCCACTCCCTCATTTATTTCTGCAAGCTACTTTCTCTCAAATGTCCATCAACCACACCTTGATCCACTTACACCAGGGGTAATTTACAGCAAATAATTAATCTACAAAACAACCTATCTTTAAGATGCAAGAGGAAACTGGAGCACTCAGGAAAACTACACGGTCAAAGGGAGACATGCAACTCTACACACACACATACAGGTCAGGATTGAACACGGGCCGCTGGAGCTGAGACATCTGGACGACATACTGAGCTAGTGCACTGCCCCTAGGGGGAAGCACAAAGGCCATGGTTGTTGCCATGATGACCACAAATATATGAAGAGCCTTGACCTAAAACGTTACCCATTCCTTCTCTCCAGAAATGCTGCATGTCCCGCTGAGTTACTCCAGCATTTTGTGTTTATCACTGGTGTACACCAGCATCTGCAGTTCCTTCCTACACATGTATGAGGGCCTTAGTTGAGTTTATTTTTGAAAGTGTGCTCTCTGTAACTCTCTGGCAAAAAAAAAGTGGTATGTGACAGGCTCTTCCTACGATCACTTACAACTAAAACACCATGAAACAGTAATGATATTTTCTTGATTTAACCCCTCTTCCTGCCTGAACTACTTAAATACGGGTGTGTATGGTGCACTGTGGACTGCTGCATGCTTCCACTAGTCATGTTGGGCTGTCTGCCTGGGCCTCATTGAGCGCTATGTTATTTGCTCAGTAATTATTGTCCACACAAGTTCTCATTGTAAGACTAGAGACTAGTTTTTTTATTATGAGTTTTGACATTACCTTCCTTGTTGTGAGATCTGTTCCAGCTTCAACATCCACAGGCAGTTCCCAAACAAGGCAGTCATTGTATGCGCTCTTGCATTTGATTACAGCTTCTACAACTTGCCAGAGATCTGCTCCCCTAACCCAGACTGTATTACAACCCAGTAAAGGAGGAGGGGTAGGGGGAATACAGAAAATATTAAGCTTGCATTGCAAGCCACTCACATTGAAACACTTCATATAATTCACAAACTGCAAGGATTATTTCTATTTATTTGTGAATAAACTGCTATCAAATATAGGAAGCTCTTTCTTCCCTGTTTTGAGGGAGCACTGCTAAAGATGGTCTGGAAACAATGCACAAATGCCATGTACAATATATATTCTTGGAAAAATGCTAACAAGTCCTGACACTCCCAAATATAAACTGATCAGTCATGTATCCAGTACAACTTCATTCATCATTTAAAACTGACATCATTTAGGGAACTTGGTAAATTTGTCAAGTTGGAAGAATATAAAAGAGGAAACGCAAAGAAAATAGAATTAAAGTACTTAGCTACAACTAAACAGTCAGTATTGCCTCAAATACATAGGCTAAATAACCTGTTTGATCTACACGTCAAAAGGACGCAAAGTGCTGGGGTAACTCAGCAGGTCAGGCAACATGTCTGGAGAACATGGATAGGTGACGTTTTGGGTCAAGACCTTTCTTCAGACTCTCATCTTATCTAGATAATGGTTCATTTTAGTTCTTCCATTATCAAACTGGTTGTTACAACACTACACAACAGCTTCTCCCAAACAACCATTAGGCTATTGTACACTATAAAAACCAAATTATGAACCGTCTTGGTTGCACTAGTGACTTTGGGCGTTTGTTTTGTTTTTCACCCTACTGTTTTTTTAATTTATTGAACTTATTTTTTGTTTGTTTATTATGTTAGTTATGAAGTACAGTGTTTATAAGCCTGTTGTGCTGTTGCAAGTAAGAATTTCATTGTTCTGTTTCAGTACATATGACAATTATGATTTTTTTCAGTCAGAGAGTTGTGAATCTGTGGAATTCTCTGCCTCAGAAGGCAGTGGAGGCCAATTCTCTGAATGCATTCAAGAGAGAGCTGGATAGAGCTCTTAAGGATATTGGAGTCAGGGGGTATGGGAAGAAGGCAGGAACAGGGTACTGATTGAGAATGATCAGCCATGATCACATTGAATGGCGGTGCTGGCTCGAAGGGCCGAATGGCCTCCTCCTGCACCTATTGTCTATTGTCTATTAAACACTCTTGACTACACTGAGCGGCGGCACGGAACAGCCCATTCCACATTATTGCCGATATCAAAGCAAGCTGTGTCTGCACACAGACTGGAGATATACTGGCAAACAGAATTGCCAGGGTGCTCTCGTGGCTGTTTATTGGAGACAAAAGGCTGACAGTATTCAACACATTTACAAAAAGTACATTTGTTATTTCAAATAGATAATTTCTAAACAGTGTGAAATTATTTTAAATTAATTTTATGGAGTGGCCTGGTTACGTGTCTCCAGATGTGCATGAGTGTGAGGAGATTGTTATTAGCCATTTGAGTTGTCTGGCTTCTTTTCACATTTCTTCACCTTTAAAACTTTGAAACATGAACATCTGCCAAAATCATAAACGAAAATATTTAAAAACTGAGACAGTGAATTAAGGTGTCTGCTCTGTAACTGTGAAACTATGAACCTAGTGATGCATTCTTTGACTTATTAATTGAAAGATACAGCAGGGAAACATGCCCTTCGGTTCACCGAGTCTAAGCCGACAATACCTCTACCCATTCACACTAGTTCTATGTTATCCTACTTTTCGTAATAATATATTCCTTTATTCGTCCCACACCGGGGAAATTTAGTGTTGCAGCAGCAAAGTGGATAGCAACAGATCATTCATTATAAATAAAAGATACATAAATTGTCATCAGCTTTCGGTGTGTTCTTAGCTCTTATTGTTGACTCGTCTGCTGGGAGCAGTGCTGGTTGTACAGTCTCACAGCAGCGGGAAGGAAGGACCTCCTATATCTCTCCTTCACGCACTTGGGGTGAAGGAGTCTGTCACTGAAGTCTGTCATCCACTTCCTGCACACTGAGGACAACTTACAGAGGCCAATTAACCTTCAAGCCCGCAGACTTTGGGGTGTGGGAGGAAACCGGAGCTCCCGGAGGAAACCCACATGGTCACAGGAAGAACGTGCAAACTTCACACTGACAGCACCCAAGGTCAGAATTGATCGCAGGTCTCTGGCGCTGAAAGACAGCAGCTTGACCAGTTGTGCCATTGTGCCGCCCTTTCAATCATTTCATTTCGTCTGTTTCGAGCCCTAATCCATCAACCAACTTACCAATGCGCCTTCCAGACAAGTGGCATAGTGATAACCACGGCCCATGATGAGAACAGATTTCTGTTGGTACAGTTCTGTTGCCAAGTTCTGTATCTCCTCATCGAGGGCCAGGACCTCTTTAATAAGATCTAAAAGATGTAAAGGGAGAATATTAAAAAGGGAAATAGGTAAGAACAAGAAAGTGAGAGAGAAATAATGAGTGACAGGAAAAGAGTGAAAACAGAAAACAGCAAGAAACAAAGAGAAAGAGAGCAATGAAAAGGTTTCAAACAAAATCATGGATTAATCCTGAATTTGCCTTTACAACCTATAAGTTGTATCTCACAGGTCCCTGGGTAACATGCCTCAATATTATCAGAAATCAATATCATTCATTCCAATCCGGTCAAAAATATAGTGGCTGGGAAAGAAATAAAATTAGATACTCAGTCAGACAGGAGTGTAAAGAGTGTAATGTGTTAACAGTGCATCAGCCCTACTGACAGTGCTGTAGGATTTATTTCACCTTATTTACTCATGAACAGAGAACTACATCATCAAAAATAAGGCAGAGAAAGAGCAAGTGCTTTGGAGATATCCCTGTTTCAAATGTAAATAACATTTTACAAAGGCATTTTCTTGTCCTCTTTGCCCAATTCTGATCACTCTCTCCCTGGTCACTCCCTCTTCTCCCCTGTCCCATCAAGCACGAACTACTGAAGTTTGAAACACATACCTTCAGATTCAGAGAGTTTCTTTCCAGCTTTACCTTGCGCTAAACATTATTCCCTTTATGTTGTACCTGTGTACTGTGGACAGCTTGATTGTAATCATGAATAGTCCTTTCACAGACTCGATAGCAGGCAACAAAAAAAGCTTTTCACTGTAGCTTGGTACAAGTGACAATAATACACCAAACTAAACTATTAAAGGTTTCTCATGAAAAGCGAACATCATTTGACTTGTGGAGATCTTGAAGATGCTTACTTGCTACTTGTGTTCAAGTTTTCCATTTTTGTTCACTTCTCAACACTGTTGCTTTTGGTAAGATTACGGTTTCATAACCATTACATATCTCCTATTTTTTTAGCCCAATGTTTCTACATCACACAAGTGCTTTCATAGTGACTGATTCCAGATATTTAAACCACAAAGAACAGAATGGAGCAAGATTCATGTGCAGTTCGTGCGTAAGATACCATCTAAAATTTTCTTCACTTACTGCAGTTGGGAGGGCTCAATTCATCTAAGATAATGAAATGAACAACCTCCCTGATAACTTGATCTAATTTAAATCTTTTAAGAGAGAATTACAAAATAAATTCTGAGCTACTGTTTCTCTGCCTGGAATAACATGAATAGGGTTAGCCATTTTGGATTTGAGCAGAAAATAAATTTAATTTCTCTGAGGATTATGAAGCAGGGAACTTCTTTCAAGTATAATCAATTCAATGTCAATAGACTACGGACTGAAAGGAATCAGTGGATATGCTGTTGGATGCGTGTGCCAAGAACAGAAAAGCACAAAAGGAGGACTATTAGCCTGGTCCAAGTTGTAATATTTACAGTGCTCTCCATAATGTTTGGGACAAAGATCCATCATTTATTTATTTGCCTCTGTACTCCACAATTTAAGATTTGTAATAGAAAAAAATCACATGTGGTTAAAGTGCACATGTATAAACGCTGCTGTAATTTCTACACGGGGAAACCAATCCGACAATGTGCACTTTAGCCAGTGTTTCATACTTCATTTAATATAGTCCTACGATCATACACAACAGGTTCGTACAATGCTGGGAATTGCACTATCAACTGCTTTTAAAATTGCAATCTATTATTTACTTCTGACATTGTCGTCTTTGATGCAGGAGACTTCTGCAACAGGGTTGAAAATTGAAACCTTTTACTAAATCTACAAAAGCTCATTTAATATTTGAGATAAAACTTTAAATATGTGCAAATCCTGGAAATGTACCCATTGTTGACACAGAAAGTCAAATGATGGCAAAGGGGATGAAATTGAAAAGAAAAAGTTGAAATTGATATAATTACTGTTTCTGTAATCTGCCTTGTTTGACGGTGTTTGCTATTATTTTTCTGATGTGGTTCCCAGAGGTGCTTGCATTTAACTTTAGACATTGAATGGTCCACTTGTTTACCTGGTAGTTCCTTCAGACCCCGAATAATCTCCTTTCTCCTCTCCTGAATCGAAATTCTGTCTTCACACATCAGCAGTGCAAACATCACCAGTGAGATAAATTGGCTGGTGTAAGCCTGGATGAAAAACAGACAGTGCTAGTTATTGTTGGTTAAGTTCCAACATATTGGAGGACACAAAGATAGCGAGTTCCACTTTCACTCAATTTCAATAATACTAAGAGCACAGGTCATTCTAATGCACACAATCAGTTACTTGACTCCCGATTGGAAATATGAAAGAAATACAGAGGTCTTGAAACCCATGGCAACTAAATCACTCTGTAACTTTATCATACTTAGCTCCACTGCTAAACTTGTATTCACTGCTGAAGTAAATCTTATATTAAAAATAACAGATGGACATCCAAGTAATAACAAAGATGAAGGATAATAACCCAGGGCACACTGGAACTTCACTACAAGATTTGTCTCAATTGGTACACTAATTTTTAGCAAAAGCAAAGGAACTGATTCAATATTAATAAAAGAGATTTGCATAGGCTTGTTCATTGTTTTAAAGCCAAAATAAAGGGATTGCTTTGCAAGATATTGTAATATATATTGCTGCCTTGCTTGAGTTGGAATGAAAAGCCTTAACATTGTGTGTCTAAGAGGAAAGTTGAATGTTAAAGATAGGATGTTACTTTTAAATTAAAAACTATCAGTAAGATCAGCGTCACAACCGGAGTTTAACTTCAGCCACGGGGGAGGGTTGAATTGTTCCATTCTCTGTACACATTCTCTAATTGCTGCTTTCTGGGCCAATTTGAAAGTAGTGAGTGATATGTACCAGATTTATATCCCACACAAAGCACAAGGGTGGACTATTGCTAATGCAGAAACACAGTGGGGAAAAAAAATCCCAAACAAACCCTACTCGTATCCTCCTGACAGACTCCAGTTATTTTCCACGATCGTTCTCCAAGGGAAAGAGCAGTGACCAGAGTGCTTTTAACGGAGAAAAATGTAGCTAACTGACATCATTCTATGCCTTATAAACAGAAACAGATTTCTAGCACAAATACTTTATCAATTTTAGGGATTATATAAATGGTATTTCCTTTACCCATATTTACAGACTGTTAGTGTCGGAAACAGGAAAGCAAGCCAGAACTTCCAGTACAGTGCCTGCAATTGTATAATTTTATGAAACCTTACTCTCACTCATATTTATTCAGTTTTGAAGTAAAGGACAACTCTTCAAAATGGGGCCCACTAAAATCTACGATGCTGATTAGTGGCTGTGGAAAAGGAGTAAGTTTTATAAAAATGCACAAGATGTACGCACATGAATCCTTGTGTATATTGTACTCAATCTTTCTGGCTTAGCAACTTCAAATTTCTGGGGTGAACATCTTGGATGATCTGTCCAGGTCCCAGCACATAGACCTAATCATGAAGAAGGCATGCCAGGGTGCCTACTTTCTTGGAACTTTGAGGATATGCAGCATGTCCTTGAATAATCTAAAACTTCTACAGAAGGACTATAGAAAGTACCCCGACTGGCTGCAACAAGGCTTGGTATGACAACTCAAACGCATAGGAACAGAAGAAGTTGCAGAGACTGGTGGACTCAGGCCGATGCATCACTGGCACAACTCTCCCCACCATTGATAGCTTCAATACAAAGCGCTGCCTCAAGAAAGCAGCATTTATCATCAACGATCTCCACCATCCGGTTCATGCCCTCTTCTTAGTGTTACCATCAGGCAACAGGTACAAATGCCTGAAGTCCCACACCACCAGGTTCAGGAACAGCTACTTTCCTACAACCATTAGGTTCTTGAACCAACCTGCACAATCCTAATCCTACCTCACCAACAGAATGCTATGGACTGTCGATTGCACTACCATGGACATTATCCAATTGTGTTATTGAACTAATGTCTTGTTTTTGTGTTTTTTATTTTTCTTTTCTTTTTCACTGTCCTGTATAATTTACATTTTGTTTGCTGTCAGAGCCTATGCATCTGTGATGCTATTGTAGGCAAGATTTTCAGAATATTAATTCTTAAAACTTGCCTTTGTGCTGGCAACTCCAATTTCAGGCCCAGCGTTGATATGGACACCACAATCGGTTTCACGAGAGATAGAGCTGCCAACTGTGTTTGTAATACCCACAGTCAGGGCTCCCCGCTCCTTACAGTACCTCAGTGCCATCAAAGTGTCAGCTGTTTCCCCTGGAAATAAACAAAATCAATCAGGTAAAGACAATGTGCATCTATTATTGGAGACACAAGAGAGTGCAGATGCTGTAATCTGGAGCAACAAACAATCTTTTGGAGGAACTCATTGGGTCAAACAGCATTTCTGGGTGGAAAGAAATGGTACATTCTTAAGGTCAGGTTTGTATTTGCTTAAGCTTTAACATTAAAGGTGATCTTATTGATAGCATTAAAATGTCCGGAAACTGAGATAAATTAGGTATCTATTTCTTCTGATGGAATATGGAATAGCAAGTACAATGTTAAAGATAGAGTTGTGCTACTTAGAGTAATATTAAATTGCACTTAAGCCAACAATGGTCAGAAATGGGGGGGATTTCTACTGAAAAAAATTGGGGTTCACGTCAAAATATAAAATCTGAAAATCTGAGTAATTGTTTTAGGCATGGTACCAAGGAACGTAGATGAAGTTAAGGTACTGTGATCTATCGGAAAAGTTAAACAGCATTGATAAGCTGAAGACCCCACTCCTTCTCCTGTGCGCCTTGGAAATTAGACATTAGCTCCAAAGGATTCATTTATATTGTGTTTTTAGAATTGTACCGTGCGAAGGTGAAAATGCCACTGTGAAATATATTACTTTTAAGTCTTTATTCACAAAATGCTGGAGTAACTCAGCAGGTCAGGCAGCATCTCAGGAGAGAAGGAATGGGTGACGTTTCAGGTCGAGACTCTTCTTCAGACTGATGTCAGGGGGGCGGGACAAAGGAGGTTTTGAGTCTCCTCAGGAATATTTTTCAAGAATATGACTGAGACTTAAAAGTAATATATTTCACAGTTGCATTTTCACCTTCACACAGTACAATTCTAAGACACAATATATATGAAACAGTATGTGGTGCAATTAAAAATAGAAAATTCTGAAAATATTCTGCAAGTCGGTTGGCATATGAGGAGAGAGAAAATGAGTTCACGTTTCAGATCAATAATCTTCCATCAGACCGGAATATCTGATTATTTGCAATTGTTGAATTCCAGTCTTGCATTTGACATTTCCAGGATTTCTTTCCCCTCTCCCTGTATTTTCAGATATCATTCGATTCTGAATTGTAGAATCTTCTCAAATTAATTAATTATTCAATCTCACCTGGTCTTCACACAGCTTACCCATTTATCTATAGCTTCAAATAACATTTACCAGCTCCACAGAGGTCATCAATCTAAACCATTCATTCTGTTTTTCTCTTCACAGGGCTTCTTGACCTATTAAATATCTTCAGCAATTTATCTTTTTATTTCAGATTTCCAACATCTATAATGACTTAAGACCATGGGTTACGCAGCACAGAATAGGCCCTTCAACTCAAAGTAACTGCAAGCCATCAAGCACCTAATTACACCAATCCTTCACTTAATTCCTTTTTATTCTCCCCATACTTTCATAAACTATCCCCAGATTCTACCACTTGCCTACATTCACCACCTACAGTGGCCAATTAATCTACCGATCTCCATACCTTCGGGACTCTAGGGGAAAATCAGAGTACTCAAGCAGTCACAGGGAGAAAGAGCAAACTCCAAACAGGCGCACCAGAAGTCAGGTTTGAACCTGGGTCATTGGACCAGTGAGGTAACAACTCTTCTAGTGCCACTACTGAGTTTTAACATCCCTTTGAACATCTAAAAGACATTTGGACAGGTACGTGGATAGGAAAGGTTTGAGGTATATTAGTCAGATACAGGCAAATGGAACGAGCTGACTAGGTTTGATGGGGCATTTTGGTCCACATGGGCAAGTCTGACCAAAAAGCCTGTTACTGTGATATATTACTTTATCACTTTAAATGGCTGTTTCCCCATCAATGGCACCTTCCACAATTGTCGGATTCTACAACTCCCAGTCATCTCACCTTTAAGCTTAAAGCTTTGCAATGAAGCTAAAAATGCCTGAGATTCAGCCAAGTGACTGAATGGAACAGATGGTTGCAATAAGTTTATTTTTTGCACAAAAGCAAGTTTGTTAAAATTTAGGTGCAAAGTACTGCGCACACACAAAATGCTTCAATATCAACAAGGATGTTGCCATGACTCATGGGCCTGAGTTGTAATGAGAGATTGGGCAAGCTCAGACTTTACTCCTTGGAGTGCAGGAAGCTAAGAGGTTATTTTATAGAGGTAGAAACAAGGAACTGCAGATGCTAGTTTACAAAAAAAAGACACAAAGTGCTGGAGTGATTCAGCCAGTCAGGAAGCTTCCCAGAGAATATGGATCGGTGATGTTTTGAATCTGAGGAAAGGCCCAGAACCAAAAAGACACCTATCCATGTTCTCCTGGGATGTTGCCTGACCCAATGATTTAATGGCACTTCATTGTCACATGTACCGAGGAAGAGTGAAATTCATATTTGTATGCAGTTCAGTACAAGTATCACTAGACATAAGCACATGGACCCGCTGAGTTACTCTAGAACGTTGTCTTACCTTATAGAGGTGTTTAGAATCATGAGGGGAAATAATAGTGAATGAAGAGTCTTTCACCCAGGGTAAGGGAGCCAAGAACCAGAGGACAAAAGTTTAAGTTGGAAGGGGAAAGATTTAATATGAACCCGAGGGGCAACTTTTTCACTTGAAAGGGTGGTGGGTATATGGAATGAGCTGTCAAAGGAGGTAGTTGAGGAAGGTACAATAACAACATTTAAAAGACACTTGGACAGAGATATGGATAGGAAAGGTTTAGAAGGATATGGACCAAATGCGGGCAAAGGGAACGAGCTTAGATGGGGCATCACGGCGGTATGGACAGGTTGGGACAAAGGGCCTGTTTTCATGCTGTATAATAGCATGATCAAACACTACATGCACCACCAAATAGCACTATGCTCGAGGATTGCATAAAAACCATTAAATACTCCCAAACCTGTTACTAGGGAGGCTAAATGCTACCATTTTGCCTATCTGATTCTTCCACGCTTCCTTCGGGAAATCCCCATCCCTTATCACTTCAAGACTTCACAAATCAAATGGGAATTAAGCAGACCAAGAAACCATACAGACATGAATCCAAATTGTATCCGTTTACACTTTAAATTTATCTTGGCAGAGATTTTACAACTTGCAGATGCTGGTTTACACTGAAGACAGACACGAAATGCTGGAGTAACTCAGCGGGACAGGCAGCATCTCTCGAGAAAAGGAGTAGGTGACTGAGAGTCAGGGGAGAGGGAAACTAGAGGTATGAAGAGATTCAGAACAAATCAGAACTGGCACCAAAGACGAAGGAAAGGTGGAGCCCGCAATGGTTCATTGTTGGTTGTGGAAGAGGTGATAATGAAGGGATATATGGGTGCAAACAGTGGAACCTGCAGGACAATTAGAGTTGGGGGCAAGGGGGTTGGAATGGATGAGTTCAGAGCTCTTTTTTATTTGATAGGAGTTAACGCCATTCACACCTGCACAGAACTACAAAAAAAATATAGAACAAGAATATTCATCTGCAAAAAATTTATGGCGAGAATCCTAAATGGTATTTATATTTTAATTAAGTACCTGATTGACTGACGAAAAAACAGACATCATCTCTAAAGACGGGAGTGTTTCGGTCCAGGAAGTCGCTGGCAAGCTCAACCATGACAGGCAGTTCTGTAAGTTCTTCCAGCACCTGTCGAGTCTTAAAACCCACAGAAAAACAAAGTACACACTCAGGTTTCGGTCGTAAATTAATACTTCCTGCTATGTTCCGGGAGCTGAATCAGGCAAAGTGCAATTCTAAGAACTTAGACAAACAAACCCAGAGCTCTGCGCAATTCCCTTAGCTCTCAATCAGTCTATATGAGCAGAGCACAAAAAAAAACAGAACTCGCCTATAAATTCTCATTGTTTTGCAATTTCCTTAAAAAAAAATACTGATTAAGGGTGACTTAATCAGAACTTTTTAATATTATGTAAGGGTCCGACAGTGTAGATATGAAGAATATGCATTTTCACGACACAGAATCAGAGTCACACATCACAAAGCAGGTCGTCTGGGCCAATGATTCCAAGCCAATTATCAACCACCCATTTGTGTAATCCTACATTATTTATTTTTTAAATTTAATCCCACTTTTTATTCTACCCATATTACCATCAACTCTCCAGATTCTACCACTCACTCACTCACATACTTGGGACAATTTACAGCGGCCAATTAACTTACCAACACCACACATCTTTGGGATGTGGGAGGAAACAGAAGGCTAGCCATGTGGATGAGAAAGAGGGATAACAGAGAACTAGTGCAAATGGGTGATCGATTGTCGGTGTGGACTCGGTGGATCGAAGGGCCTGTTTCCATGCTGTATCTTTCAATCAATCAGCATTCAAAAGCTGATCATCCAGTCCTGTTTGTATCATTTGCAATTTGTATAAATTGCTGATATAAAAGTGGCAGATTCATAAAAGCAAAGTAAATGTCATGTCCTCCAGGATCTGATGAGTTGCTGTACAAACATAAAATTAATTGGTGATTTTTATTGGTCTAAGAGCACATCATTATTTTGTGATGATATATTATTCCCATCACTAGGGTCATTGGCTATTGGGGATTTATGGTTCCTGCTGCGTGTCATACAGTTATTACTGTGTTCTAATGAGAGCAGATTTTTGAGGTGCAAAACGGGGTGTTTAGGAATGGACCCGAGATATTGAGCCCAAGATTTGTGAGGTGTTAGACATCCAACAAGTTTGCAGACATCATTTCCAGTAGACAATGCCACTGTAATAAACTAAGTAAATGATCAAGATTTACAATGCAAGGCATATCCAAGCTTTGTACAGCACTTTACAGATAGGTCTGGATTGGATACTCAAAAAACAATCCCTCAAAAAATCTGCTCTCATTAGAACACAGCAGGAACTGTAAATCTCCATTAGCCAATGACCCTGTTGTTGGGAATAGTAAATCATCACAAAATAATGATGTGCTGTCAGACCAATAAAAATCACCAATTAATTTTATGTTTGTACAGCAACTCATCAGATCCTGGACATATTTACTTTGCTTTTATGAATCAGCCACTTTTATATCAGCAATTTATACAATTTGCAAATAATACAAACAGGACTGGATGATCAGCTTTTGAATGCTGATTGATTGAAAGATACAGCATGGAAACAGGCCCTTGGATCCACCGAGTCCACGCCGACAATCGGTCACCCATTCGCACTGGTTCTATGTTATCCCTCTTTCTCATCCACTCCCTACACCTTAGGGGCAAATTTGCAACAGCCAATCAACCTGCGATTACACACATCTTTGGGATGAGGGAGCAAACCGGAGGTAATCTACGCGGACACACGCAAACTCCACACAAAGAACACCCGAGATCAGGAACGAAACCCAGGTCTCTGGCGCTGTGAGGCAGCAGCTCTACCAGCTGCACCACCCAACACTAATAATTTTGAATGCAATACATTTGCATTTCAAGTATTACCTTAGTAAGCCGGTAGAATAATAAATTCATGCCTCATCTGGCAAAGAATTCATCAATGTTGCACTGGGGTGCCTACTCAAATGTGAGGTGGGGAGCTACAGGCAACAGCTTACTGACTCAGCACAACCACAAGGTCAAACTGACCCATCATGGTTCTACTTAGAAATGAATAATGCAAGAGCATTTTCAGTTACCAACCCTCTTGAAGGCCATAAGCCGATGTTGTTTAATTGAGTCAAGCTTAAAGAGAGATTGCTTTTCAGTCAACCATACCAGGGAAGCACAACTGTTTGTTTCCAGGCATGCTTTTGTCAGCCTGTGTGTACTCAAAAGGTTGGAATAGCTCGAAGCAGGTAGGTGTTGGCCTGGACCCGATCAGATTAGATTTTAATGGATGTGCAGCGTTCTTTCAGAATTATAATTTCTGGTACATATTTTCCTCCGATGTTGCCATGAATAGGGACGGAACTGCTGAGCACAGCACAGATGCGTGACCAAGCAAAATCCAAGCCCAGGCACAAAATATGCCTTAAGGAGCAGGAAATCTTAGCAATGAGCAAAAAAAAGGGCTGACACCAGCAGGGTGCTCACCGCCACCATAGTTGTTAACAATTTCCACTTGGGCAAAACCTCTTATTCAGATTACCGCAGAGGACTGAATTGTCAGGTTGGAGAGAATTCATCCCTCCCGCCAATGGTGAAATCCTTTTAAAAGAGGCAGCCATTTGGAACGGTGTTGGCAAAGATGTCGCTGAACAAGAACCAAAGTCCAATAGGTGAATCGGAGGTGAGCATGAAGCTCAATCTGGAACATGTTAAGAGAAGTTGATGCTTCACGAACTCAAATGAATTATTTGATGAGTTACCAAAATTAGTCAATCTGGGCAGCACGTTCGACATGGATCTTGGCAAAGGCGGAACAAGCTACGTCAAAGGCAGGTTTGTCAAAAGAAACTAAGAGCCATTGGGATTTAAAGAGAGTAGAAAATTGGACACCAAGTTAGCTCAGGGGTAAAGAATGTAATGGCCGATAGGTGGTTTGGTGACTGCTAAACTATTACAGACACTTTCATGTTGTTCAGTATTTATCTCCATTTATTTTGTAATAGATGAAAGTGATTTCCATCAAAAAGAAAATGGCATGATAGCAATCAAAACTGTGAAGTAAAGCATTCAGGACAGATGGCAAACCAAGAGAACATAAAATAAATGTGAGGAGATTGAGTGATAAGGATCAACAGAGGGGTCTGAAGGTTTGCATTACGTCAACAAAGTGGTTAAAAAGGCCCACGGGATAGAGGGGCACAGAGCTGGGATATCGTGCTATTATATACAACACTAGTTGGGACACAGTTCAAGTGCTGTATACAGTTATAGTCACTGCATTTCAGAAATGCGTAATTGCACTGGAAGGGGTGTAGAAGAGATTTATAGAGATGTTGAACAATTGTAGCTGTGAGAAAGGATTGGATAAGTCACGGTTGTTTTCTTTGCATCATAGGCCAAGGGGAGACTTAATTCATTTGGATAGATTTATGAGGGACTTGGATACAGGAAATGCATTTCTCTTCCAGGGCAGGACAGTGGCACATCGGTAGAGCTGATCCTGACTATGGGTGCTGTTTGTACGTAGTTTTTATGTTCTCCCTGTGACTGCGTGGGTTTCCTCCCACACTCCAAAACGTACAGATCTGTAGGTTAATTGGCTTTGGTAAAATTGTAATTTGTCCCTAGAATGTAGGATAGTGTTAGTGTATCGCTGGTTGGCGCAGACTCGGTAGGCCGAAGGTTTCTGCATTGTATCTCTTAAGTCTAAAAACTCTTTGAAATGGTGTAAGCTGCAGAAGAAGTGGAGGAGGCCAAGCTGCATCGGAATCTGCAACTGGCTCACTGAAAGCATGGTAAAGACAGAAAAGCTCATCACTCTTAAAGAGTACCTGGATGTGTACCAAGAGCCATGATGTGCTTGCTCTGGATGAGCCGTTGAAGTTGGGATTTGGCTGAGCACAAATTTTGTGGGCCAAATGGCCTTTTTGTATCAGCATACATTTTCTACGATTTTATGCAGTGAAGAGCATCATTAGTATTGGATAAGACTTAAAAGATCTAAGAAGGAATTTGCTTTGATTAGAGCGCAGACCAACAGTCTTGCAAAAAGAGAAAATGATTGGTATGCAGGAATTTTACGCAACATAAATTTGATTTGGAAAGCTTATTTTAATTAGTCATTGTAGAGAATAATCAGACCTCGCGGAATTCATTTTCAAGATGAAAGACAAATAAAATAAAAGCATATTAATGTTAAATGCAATATTACTTTTTAAAAATTGCATTCCCCATTATGTAGTTTACTTTGGATTGATTCTGAAGTTTGGTAACATATCATTTGGTAACATACCATTTATAAAACTGCACCTTCTTTCTCAAACTCTGTTGGGGAGAACCAAACCCATTGCAGAAAAACCGCAGAAACACTAATGGTCTTGCTCCTCAGCAATGCACATGCTGATTTAATTGCCCGTGCAACCATTATTGCTTTATATGCTGCAATCTGTAGCAATCAAACATTTAATTGTCTGTAAACTAAACCTAAACCATTAACACCAAATTGCTTTGGTGTCTTGGTGTCAAGTCATGGTATCATGGCTTCTAACAATGAGGAGTGCAAACTATAATTTAAACTCATGTATCACAAAGATATACCTACAGCAACACCAGCGTGGAAACTCGTCCCACAGGCAATGAGAATCAAGCGCCGACATCGCAGAATCTCCTTGATATGATCTTGTAAGCCGCCAAGTATTACTGTGAAAGGACAGATAGTCATTCATCACTCACTTTTAAATGAACATCAGGTACCACAACAAAAATAAATGTTGTTGATCAATAATATAAACAAGTCACTTGGGCCATAGTGTTTGTTCCTTCTTGTTGAACACACCAGCCAGATATGTAATTTGATCTTGTTGATGATAGAACATTACAAATATTCATCAATGGAGCAAAGAATACTTCTCCACGATGCATTTTACATTTACACACCAGCATTTCAAATGACTATTCTCTACTAATCTGAGTGAAATCAATATTCTGGATTCATATCTGACTCCAGGTCTGGACCCACCCAAATACAAGAGGCAATTTAAATGTTTTAAATACGCTTACTTGAACGCTTTTCTGTTGTGTTGCAGTGTTTTAAAGGTTGTTAAAACAATTACAAACATGATATAACTTTTAAAAAGGCGCAAAGTGCTGGGATGACTCTGTGGGTCATGCAGCAACTCTGGGAAACGTGAAATGGTGTCATTTTGGGTCAGTATCCTTCTTCAAACTGATCCTGACCAGAATTATGTTGTCCAGAAATGATGTCTGACCCCTTCAGTTACCCGTACACTTTGTGCCTTTCTTTGTAAACCAGCGTCTACAGTTTTTTGTTTCTACGAATTAACTGGATTAACATTCTGGAAGGTCAACAGTTAAGTCAAACAATATTAACTGTGAAGAATGTTCTGATGCACAACTATATTAAAAAAATACAGGCTGTGAAAATCAGAATACTAGTGTTATGTTTGAAAGAGAGAGAACATATATATTAAATACACCAACAATGTGTTCATTAAAAATGGGACTGTTTTTAAGGGCAGAACGATTAAGAGGCAGAGAGAACAAAGGAGCGATTGAAACACCAAAAAGGACAGTTGCATTGAAGGAAAGAACATTTGTAACAAGTGCAAGGAACCTAGACAAGTCAGAATGCAAGAAAGCAAACAAGCTACAGTTCAAGCAGCATTATTGAAATGGTATAAAATAGCCCAGGAGGCTACTAGTCGTTGTGTAATAATATTGAAATAGTAAAAGCAAAGAGAAGCACAGAATCAGTGAGAGAGCAAGCACAACCAGATGACAAAACCTCGTAGTCAACAGGACACAAGATGATGAAAAAATATCACACCAGAGTAGTATGGATGAGAAACTCTGGACATCATACTGTGACTGTCATCTATATTAAGAATTTCATTTTTGTGCCACATGTAAATTAATAAATATGGAATGCTTATAAATAATATGCCTGTGCCATGATTGATTTATCAGTCACAAGCAAGTCTCGAGATAATTAAATTTGAATCTTGAAAGTAAGAACAGCTATAATTAGTGAGTTGAAATTGAGTAAAACCGAAAGATTCTAGGTTCTTTTTTAGTCTCTGAAACAACATCAAACAGGGATAGCGAAGAGTATGAAATAACTAATCTTCCCTTATTACCTGTATACTCATCAAAGTTGATTCTTCCTCTCATTGTGTTCAGAACGGACTCAGGCTGTTCAAAGATTTCCTTCTGCATAAATGAGCCGAAATTGCCTGCAAGTTAAATCAGAGAGAAGGTGAGACACAAATTATGATGTGACATCGTTAATGTACTTAGAGGGGTTGTGTGATGTATTGATTTATATCGTGCCGACATCAACAGCTCCTGGAGAGTAATACCAATACAGAGAACCCAGCTTCGATATGAAAGGAGAATAGCGATTTTTGCACTGGGCGAATTGGAATTTTTAAATTCAATATTATTTACCTTAAATAAAAGACACATAGTGCTGGAGTAACCCAGAGGGTCGTGCAGCATCTCCGAAGAACATGGATAGATGATGTTTCAGGTCGGGACATTTCTTCAGGCATTATTTTAACATAATATGTGTGGCATGTGATATGGGTTTTCAAAGCAAATTGCCACTGGTCGTAAAAATGCTTTGGTTACAAAAATTTGGCTTCTATTAATTCAGTTACTCCTGATGAACAATGGGGTGTTTTATTTTAATCCCCCCCCCCCCCCTTCATAGTATTTTATCCCCAGTAAACAGGACATAATTTTTTTGAACAATGCTTTTGTATATCTTTCCACATCTTAAAGATATGCTGAAGATCGACAAAAAATGCTGGAGTAACTTAGCGGGACAGGCAGCATGACTGGAGAGAAGGAATGGGTGACGTTTCAGGTTGAGACCCTTCTTCAGACTGCAGACGGGAGGGACGGGCAAGGAAGAAAATGGGAGCGCAGCAAGAAAAAGCAGATGGGTTTGACAAACATATTTCGGCTATGTCCTATTTTGGAGTGGGACATGATCTTATCCCCACCCTCACCTCAAACATTCTACCCAGGTTTTCCATGTCAATCACCTGGAAGGAAAATAATGTTTAAAAAATATTTTTAACAAAACCTGGAGCTTGCTTTACCCCCTTTAAAATGCTTCAATGCCCTTGCATCACCAGAGCAAGATTTTGTCCTGTCTTTCTCCTGACAACCCTACCCATCAATTCTCACCTTGCCACCCCATCCCATTCGATCTTTCCTCATCCCCTTGAATCCAGACTGAGGGAAAAGCCCATAGAGCTTCACTCAAGCATTCCTTTCCATTCAGCGATTCCGCTGTGCCTCAAGGTCTCAGTGCACCTGAAGCCTGCCCGCCAAGGATTGGGCAGATAACTACATGCTGTGTGGTAATTCACCAGTGAGTGGAAGCTGCTCGGCAATCGCAGAGCGACTCTGTCAATCCAGCCAACCATGATCAGAGCCTTCTACACCTGCCAGCTTGCAAGGTAAATGGCTTGCCCCAAATAAATGTAATAGGAAAAGATATATTGAGTCTAAGCACTGGTCGGATTGAATGCTCTAGATTTGTGCAAT
Source organism: Rhinoraja longicauda (assembly GCF_053455715.1). Classification (NCBI taxonomy): domain Eukaryota; kingdom Metazoa; phylum Chordata; class Chondrichthyes; order Rajiformes; family Arhynchobatidae; genus Rhinoraja; species Rhinoraja longicauda. The sequence goes on from NC_135988.1 coordinate 9,514,502, forward strand.
TCAACATTCAACGTAATTTACACACAGATAACAGAATTAAGATTAAGAGGGTCTAGTGAGTGCTTTGGTTCTTAGTAAAGGAATTATTTTTTGAAATTAACTCCCGAAAATGCAAGTTGGCAACCAGCCCAACTTTACCTTTCATGATCTGTTGCAGCTCCAGCTGCAGGGTCTGGATGGCTCGAGCTGGGTGGTCCCCTGCTCTGCGATTGATCCTGTGAATGGAGAGTTTTCCATCCACTACAGCTGCCACGTCGTCATCCTCCAGGAAGATCACTCGGTTGGTGTGTTCAATCACAGCGCTGTTGGACACAAGCATGAGACATGACAACAAACGACACTACAAATATCAGTCGAATCTTACGATCTCAGTAGGCGATGCACTTTGTCCAGAGCTTTGTGTTCCTCTCCAGGCACCGTCAGATTTTAATCAAACTCATAGCAGCCCATCTTGCTCACGCCATTCTGAAGAAGAGCTACTGAGATCAACTCAATTCCAACTCTCCATCCATGGCCTTGTGGATTAGGGCACATCAAGGACTCATTCGGGAGCCTTTTATACATAACCAAGGTTTTGTCCTCCACTAGCCTTTGAAATAGTGAGCTTCCGAGCTGTCCCACTCTTTGGGAATATATATTTTCTCAATTTTCAATGTATAAATTATTAACTAAATTATGCACTTCAGCCTCTTCCATTGAAAACAATCCCAGCCTTTACTCATGATGAAAGCTCCAGCAATTATAAATCTTTCTAAAACTCTCCAGCATGATGGCATCGTTCCTGTAATGTGGTTGACCAGATTTGGGGGGCAGGTTGGGGATAGACAATCACAATTGTCTCAGTCATTTTGATCCATTGGACATATCTGAATCACAGAATTGCATACTAATTCAGTTTAGTTTAATTTATTGTCATGTGTACCAAGGCACAGAAAAAAACTTTTTTATTGCATGCCATCCAGTCAGTAAAGTCCGATTAAAGATAGTCCGAGTATCTCCAAAGAGGTAGATAGTAGATCGGGACTGCTCACTAGTTGGTGATAGGATGGTTCAGATGCCAGATAATGGCTGGGAACTGTCCCTGAATGTGGAGGTGTGTATTTTCAAACTTTTGTACCTCTTGCCTAATGGGAGAGGGTAGAAGGGGGAGTGAGACGTCCTTGATTATGTTGGCAGCCGAGGCAGCGCGGTTTAGATGGAATCAATGGTGGGGTCACTAAGAACCAACATTGTACATCATATGATACACAATGCAAGAGCTCGAGATCTGATCTAATAGATATAACAACTGAGTTACCTGGCATCTGATGCAAAATAGTACTCAACAGCTTTTTCCTCCACTGGAAACAGGCAGGTGGTGCTGTCTGCACGAGGTAGGCTGCAGCTATTCTTATCCTTGGCTGTAGGATGCAGAATACCCTTGTCAATGCGTGTGTACAGAATAAATGATCAAAGCCTGCCATCTTACAGGAAACAAGATCCATGCAACAATCCCCTGAAACATTTTAATGTAGATTCACAATTTTTCATGTAAAGAGTTAGAGCCAAAATAAAAATTTGGGATTTAAAAAAATCAAGAAACTGCAGACGCTTGGAAAGTTTCAAATAGAAACAGAAAATGTTAGAAATATTTAGCAGGACAGGCAGCATCAACGTTTCAGGTCAATGTTATTTCAACGGAACAGGGAAAGTTGATAGTTCACTGGAACAGGAAAAGTGAAAACAATTGTGAATAAGATGCAGAGAGACAAATGGGCGCTGCACTCGGGTGGGGACAGCAGAAAAGTGGTCTGCCGCTGTGAGCTATCAACTAACGAAAGCAGAAAACAAGCTGACCTCACTAGTTGAAGCAATAAAGAACCACTTCATTAGAGCCTTCAGAAATTATTGTATCACCCGAGGTCTGGTCTTTTGGATGGTGATGCAGTACATAGTTGGAGAAGTAATATCGCAGGACTTCACTATATTTTTGACACAGGTTAGATTCCGGTCCACTGTAAGGTATGAACTAATTACATCTGACTCAGAAACATGTGTACCAAGTTGAGAGAATCACCTTTTTTTGACCTACCTCTTAACACCTAACTTCAAAAGATACAAAGTCCCTGTTTAGATGGATGATGGTACAATAGCAAGATCATGAAAAGTACAGCTATTTAAGAATAGCAAATCCTCCTGTCTTTGTCCATATTTTTCTCTCAATCAAAATGAATATTTCTCAGGATTGTAGGCATGCCATACAGTTTGCAAAATTTGTAAAGATGATAAAAGCAGTTTTAACAGACTATATTGAATCAGGAGAGATGTCAAGTTCTCAACTTGAAGCACCAAGGAATATCTTCCTCATGTTTGGCCAAGTGGAAAAATAATTTTAATAAACAAACACTTAGATGATGCACAGGTCTTATAAAAAAAAAAGTCAAGTGCATGTACCATTCATTGCTTATATTGATTTTCCATGGTACCCATTACAGGTACAGAGAGAAACTGGTCATCAGAGTAAATATCACAACAGAATGGGGCTCAAAGGAAAATACCACTCTCTCCAAGTATTTCAACCATAACAAGACTGCCCCAAAGTGCGATAAGAACAAAAAAAGACATGCAAAATTCTGTGCACCAAAGACGCACCTGATACTTCATTCCTAATTGTTTATCAACGGAGGTTGGTGCTGCTTTCCACCACATAAACTACACTGAAGTACCACAGAAAAAAACTCGCACAAAACAATGCTTTTACAATTAGGCTCATGCAAGGATTATACATACAGATCACAGTTCTATTTAGTGGTTCAACACGCAAGTTTGATTAACAATTGTAAATCGATAACTTTAGACGGAAATATAAAAAGTAGCCTCTACTTACAGGGCAGCGATATCAATTACTGAATGTTTCGGAACATGCAATTCCAATTGTTTACTTTCCTGGAGCTTGAAGTCTCAGCATAAACCATGCTGAACTATGTTGTGTAACATTTAACTATTGTGTGCTAAGGAACTTAATCATCCAGTGAAGCGAAAAGCAAATGCCAGGAATCCGAAGTAAATGCAGAAATTACTGGAAACACTCCGGTAATATCAGGACAGCTTGATTTGTGCAGTGTTTCCACCACCTTCTTTGTTTTACCATTTACTGCATAGTTTCATCTTAAAAGACATACAGGAAAGCAATCACCAATCCACCCATTTAGGGCACCATAATGTGTGGGACACATGGCTTCCCAGGTGTTTGTAATTGCTCAGGTGTGTTTAAATGCCTCCTTAATGCAGGTATAAGAGAGCTCTCAGCACCTAGTCTTTCCTCCAGTCTTTCCATCACCTTTGGAAACTTTTACAAAATTGACTTAAGGTCGTCTGTAAAAATAGAACCTATTAGTTTCCTGGGATTATTCTGTACAGGGAGGAAATGACTCAAGCCAGTTACATGGAACAAGTTAAAGCTAGTGAGAGACCAAGAAAATTGAACAACTTTGAATAACATAAATATAAAGTGAGAAGGAGATCTCACTAGACCGTTGCAGTTTTGTTGAAGGGATGATTCGACAGGACCTCATAATAAAAATACATGCAGAACAAGATGACGAACAGAAACAAAGAACTGCAGATGCTGGTCTACACAAGAAGACACAGAGTGCTGACTCACTTATTTCTCCCCTCCCCTTCCACTTACATTCCTTCCTCTAGCTTCACAATACACAACTCTTGAATACTTTTGCCTCACACCCTATGTTTTTTTTAAATCTCTGGTTTCGGTCCAACCACCCTCCTCACCTGTGTCGGCCCATTACCTGCCAGGATTTGTCCTGCCCCATCTCTAATCCAGCTTTCTTCCCCACCCTCTTCCCAGTGTGAAGAAGTGCCCCGACCCAAAACGTCACCTAACCATGTTCTCCTGATATGCTGCTTGAGTTGCTGAGCCACTCAGCACTCTGTGTCTTCTCCAGAACGAGGTGATGGAAGTTTCTTACCTGAACGGTACAGCACAGGGATGTGGTCGGTTGAAAGTCTATGCTCACTCCGCACCCCTATCAGTAGAGGCCCCCCACGCCTGGAGAAAGGAAACAAATTAGCATTATTGTCTTATTCAAAAATATTAAGAAAATTAAACTTACCAACCTAATCATTTAACCCTCAAGCCTGCTGACATTCATGGCTGATATTTGAAGCTAATCCTTGCGCAACAAGTTTTTGATGCAAGTAAAACAATCTGTGGCAAGGCAACAGTGTGGATTGGAGGATAGCAAATGTTATCCCACTTTTTAAGAAAGGAGGGAGAGAGAAAACGGGTAATTATAGACCAGTTAGTCTGACATCAGTGGTGGGGAAGATGCTGGAGTCAATTATAAAAGACAAAATTGCTGAGCATTTGGATAGCAGTAACAGGATCATTCCGAGTCAGCATGGATTTACGAAGGGGAAATCATGCTTGACAAATCTACTGGAATTTTTTGAGGATGTAACTAGGAAAATTGACAGGGGAGAGTCAGTGGATATGGTGTACCTCGACTTTCAGAAAGCCTTCGACAAGGTCCCACATAGGTGATTAGTGGGCAAAATTAGAGCACATGGTATTGGGGGTAGGGTACTGACATGGATAGAAAATTGGTTGACACAGAAAGCAAAGAGTGGGGATAAATGGGTCCCTTTCGGAATGGCAGGCAGTGACCAGTGGGGTACCGCAAGGTTCGGTGCTGGGACCCCAGCTATTTACGATATACATTAATGACTTAGATGAAGGGATTAAAAGTACCATTAGCAAATTTGCAGATGATACTAAGCTGGGGGGTAGTGTGAATTGTGAGGAAGATGCAATAAGGCTGCAGGGTGACTTGGACAGGTTGTGTGAGTGGGCGGATACATGGCAGATGCAGTTTAATGTAGATAAGTGTGAGGTTATTCACTTTGGAAGTAAGAATAGAAAGGCAGATTATTATCTGAATGGTGTCAAGTTAGGAAGAGGGGATGTTCAACGAGATCTGGGTGTCCTAGTGCATCAGTCACTGAAAGGAAGCATGCAGGTACAGCAGGCAGTGAAGAAAGCCAATGGAATGTTGGCCTTCATAACAAGAGGAGTTGAGTATAGGAGCAAAGAGGTCCTTCTACAGTTGTACCGGGCCCTGGTGAGACCGCACCTGGAGTACTGTGTGCAGTTTTGGTCTCCAAATTTGAGGAAGGATATTCTTGCTATTGAGGGCGTGCAGCGTAGGTTCACTAGGTTAATTCCCGGAATGACGGGACTGTCGTATGTTGAAAGGCTGGAGCAATTAGGCTTGTATACACTGGAATTTAGAAGGATGAGGGGGGATCTTATTGAAACATATAAGATAATTAGGGGATTGGACACAGTAGAGGCAGGAAACATGTTCCCAATGTTGGGGGAGTCCAGAACAAGGGGCCACAGTTTAAGAATAAAGGGTAGGCCATTTAGAACGGAGATGAGGAAGAACTTTTTCAGTCAGAGAGTGGTGAAGGTGTGGAATTCTCTGCCTCAGAAGGCAGTGGAGGCCAGTTCGTTGGATGCTTTCAAGAGAAAGCTGGATAGAGCTCTTAAGGATAGCGGAGTGAGGGGGTATGGGGAGAAGGCAGGAACGGGGTACTGATTGAGAGTGATCAGCCATGATCGCATTGAATGGCGGTGCTGGCTCGAAGGGCTGAATGGCCTACTCCTGCACCTATTGTCTATTGTAAGCTGCAGAAAACTGATGCTACACCCTTTTGGGTTGCCATTCACGACTATGCATCCAAGATGGCCCACACTGACAAAATTGCAACCTCGATCCTTGGCTGGGTTTTCCCCTCTGTAATAAATATCATTAACTTCAAGAGCAAATGTCCTATCTCCAATAACTGTGGAACCAACCTTCCTACCTATAATTAACCCATATACACATATAAAATACATTAAGTGTATAACATAGGGAATTCAAAGCATTCAAGATTACTTTGTGTACAGTACTGCCTGCCACATTACTGGAAGAATGTGGTAACGTTAGAAAGAGTACAATTGGGATTCACTAGGAAGGCGACACATGAGACTGCAGCTGCTGGAATCTGGAACAAAATTGCTGGAGGAATTTAATTGGCCAAGCAGCATCCGTGAGGGGAAAATAATTGTGGACATTTCAGGCCAGGTCCTGGTATAGGGTCTCAAACCGAAGGGCCCTAGGGTGTTGCCTCGAATGGAGGTTTTAATTTAAAGAAGATTGGATGGGCTATGTTTATTCTCATTGGAGCGTGGGAGGCTGAGGGGTGACTTTACAGAGGTTTGTAAGATTAGAGCACAGATTGAGTAGATAGATTGGGTTTTTTTCCGAGGATAGGGTAGTCTAAAACTAGGTTTAGGTTAAGAGGAGAGAAATTTAAAGGAAATCAGACGGGCAAATGTTTTTCCACATAGAAGGTGTTGGATATATGGAATGAACTGCCAGTGGAGGTGCAAAGGAAGACAAAAATTACAGCGTTTAAAAGACTTTTGTGCAGGTACTTGGATCAGAAGGGAGTGGAGGGATACTGGCCCAATGTAGAAAAATGGGACTAGCAGAAATACGCCTTATTGTTGGCATGGACCAGTTGGGCCAAAGAGCCCGTTTTTGTGCTGAAACAGAGAGGATAAATGTGATCACCATTAATCAGAAAATTTACGAACAATGATAATGATTGCTGAAAAGAAACGATACAAAAGAGTTATATTTCTGGTATTCTTGGGTTAACTGTCACGTATTATTTTGGTACATCTGAGGCAGAATAGCATGTGAACTTAATTTGTGCTGGATAGAGAAAACCCAAGTGGCATAATCAACTAGGGAGATCCCCTAGCCTCTCAATAGAGAGAGTTTGGGACTTCAAATAATTTAAACAAACTTAAAATGTATTTTGTTAACTTTTAATTAAGTGCAGAGAAAAGTTAGTTTAATAGGGATAGCTAACTGGAATCTTACAGCTGACCTTTTAACTCTGAGGAGATAGAGGAGATATTCAAAGCAAAGGGGTCGTTCAAACAAAGTCTCCTTTATTGTTGCCTTGATAATTAAGTCCAGATATATTTGTCAAGCTTTAATTAGAAAATTGACTTTGATAGAAAATTGTGACTGGTTGGACTGCCTCAAGTAAAGATCTTAATTTGATGAATGCAAGGTCTGAAAAAGGTTTTATTCTGAGATATCAAAAAGAGACCTAAATTATAAAATAGAAGGAAAGCAAGGGAAAATATGGAAAGCACGTAGTACATTGAACCTTGGAACAATAATTTAAGTCAATTCACATACAAATTAATAATGACATGAAAACATTTCCAAAGCAAAAAAATACAAGACTGATTTTACACTCTGTCAGTAAACAATCTTGAACCACATTAAGTTGAATAAAAAGACCCAAATTGCTGGAGTAACTCAGCGGGTCAGGCAGCATCCCTGGAGAACATAAATAGGTGTTGTTTCAGATCAGGAACTTTCTTCAGGAGGAAGAAGGGTCCCGACCCAAAACGTCATCTATCCATGTTCTCCAGAGACACTGCCTGAACCGCGGTTACTCCAGCACATTCTCTTTTTATTGTAAACCAGCAATTGCAGTTCCTTGCTTCTACTACTAAAGCTGAACCAAGCCATGACATCTGCTGTAGTGCCGAAACCAAATAGTTTACTTAGTGTTGAGATAATTATATTGGTAAATTAGCTGATCTTTAAATTAAGTGGCTGTTGTTAATATTTTACATCAAACTGTGCCATGTTTAGTCCTTGGTTGTTTTAGTGAGCTGATGTTATTCTAGGCCTTTTCCCTCGATAATCCAGCCTTCTGAACTAAGTGTAGTGCACTGCATTCCCCACTGAGTGAATAGTCCTGATGTTGCACTCTTGCTGGCCAAACTGCAGTATGTCTCCTTTAAGTTAAATCAGACACAAGCAATACAACCCAAGAGCCAGATTAACTCATGATAAAGTTGCATACATGAATAAGCCAAATCATTTTCTTACAGGATAAATTCCAAACTCCAGTGAAACATGAACATACTCAAACCATGGTTTTCAACAAGGAGTTTCACAGGAAACTTTTTCCCATAACTGATCTCAGAAATGTAACTGTTACATTGACTTCTCTGCCAGGCATGTGGGTGAGGTTTAAAAAAAAAAGGAAAGGAGCCGAGCATGTACAGCTGGGGTCAAAACATTGGAAAATGTTTGAAAATGTACACACAAAATTACCAGTTTCAAGCCTCTTTTAGTGCATTTCAAAGTAAAAACGGACATTACAAAATAATGTGAATGTCACTGTATATAAATAATTTTTTTATTATTTTAATTAATCTAGTTATATAATCTTACACTTAAATTTAATATTTACTCATTACAGTTCCACCACTGATTTTCTGGCACTCTTGGTTCCAGTGCTTTGCTGAATTATCCAGCCGGCCTAGGAAGTCGGCTATGGGGATAGATGTGCTGGCTCCAGCTGGGTTGGAGTTCCAGAGCCCTGGCCACAGGTTGCAAATTCAACCCACCGATCGGCCGTGGATGTCCCGATGAGGTCGAGATTGGCTGCGTTGCCCTGCCTAGGTGTCACATATTCGGGGGGACTTCCAGGGCGGGGGGATTTCAAGTGGGCTCTCGTAGTTTTGTCCGGATTTCAATGATTAGCGGGTATTTCTCGCTGAACCCCCAGCGGAACCCTAGTACCGGAACCCCGGTTGAGAAACGCTGCTATACATTGTTTATTTAATTTTTTTTAATTTATTTTTTTCGATCCGATTTCTTCGTTGGTAAACCCGATTTTGGCAAAGTGAAAAACGTGGAAATCTTGCAAAAAGCGCGGAAAATGTATTTAAAAAACACGGAAATCCGCGGAAAATTCACATGCCTGGTGTGGCATGTGGTGGCCTCGCAGCAGCCTATCTCGTCCCTTTCTTCTTTTGTTGTTTTTAGTCTGTTTTAATTGTATGTTTTAGTGCATCTTTAATTTTTATATTATGTGGGGGTGTGGGGGAAACTTTTTTATCTCTTCCATCGAGGGAGATGCGACCTTTTCCGTATCGTATCTGCACTGTGGCCTTAACATCGTTAGGGATCGACTTTGGGAACTCCAACCGCAGGGGCTTCGACCGCCCTGATCGCGGGAGCTTCGATCGCCCCGACTGTGGATGTATTGATCGCCGCGACCGCGGGAGAAAAGGAGGAAGAGGATTAAAGTTATTTCCCTTCCATCAGTGGGGAATGCGAAGTCGCCGAAAAACAAGATGGACACGCTGCCTGTGCTGGTGGGGCTCGGAGGGAGTGCCGTGAGTGTAGTGATCTCGGTGTTTGCGGGCACATCGCGCAATGAGGACATCCCGGAGTCTGGTGCGAGTGTGGACGGCTTTCTGGCTGTTCAGGCGGACAGGGACTGCAGAGAGAGTGACAGCGGTCGGTACAACTCTGGTCACATCACGGTGAAGGAGCGTGTGTGTGGCCCGGACATTGAACTGATGGCTGTGAGTCTCCGCTTATGCTGTGTGCCCTAGGGATTCTCACACACCGCTGTGGTGACTGTTTATCTTTAATCTTTATGTAGTTTTGTATCTTGTTGCTTTTTTGGTATGACTGTATGGTAAAACAAATTTCACTGTAGCTCAGTACACGTGACAATAAAGGACCATTGAACCATTGACTTCTTTGATGTCTCCATTAGATCCGATCCCCACGATTCATTTCCTCTAGTTACTTTCAAACATCTTTCTATTCTTTAACTTGTCCTACAGTGCTGTTAGCTACATCATGTAAAATCCAAGTATCCATAACTTTATCACCTCAGGAATCAAACCTGCTACGGCACATTTATATTATAAAACAAACATATTATAATAAACATATTAAACACGATATAAACAGATCCTCCGTTCAGTGAGGAAGCTATAAAATGAGCAGCAAGTCCCAATGGTGCCTTTTCCCCAAGAAATTGACTGCTAACATACAATGTCATAAAAATTTTGCATTGTCAAGCCAGAAGTAGCAACACAACAAATCTACATACCTAGTGCAGACAGCTTCACCCGGGTAATGGATACTCTTCAGTACAAGAGCAAAAGCACCTTCCTATAGAACAAAATGCAATCTTAAACTGGAGTATAAAAAAATGCTTCTTATCTAATCAAAACTAAACAGCAACTTGAATTCTACACTTTTCCTTCGTTATAGGTTTGATAAAGGTTACACCCAAAGGGTGAAACCAATGAAAATATGATCTAAATTATGATAATATTGTCGGAATTGCCAAGAAATTTTGGCCGGTGCTGCATTCGAAGAATATGTTCTCAGTGCATATGACATAATATTCAAATCAACGGAGCACACTGAAATACTCATAAAACACGATTACACAGAAAGGGCTTTGATTTCATTACAAACCGCATTGGGATTGTTCACAAATATCAGCTATTCAATAAGGGCTAGGTTATCAATCAGTAATGTTGCTTCACGCTTACAATTTACTTCCAATGATGATTTCTTTTTAATGCTAGTGCAGTTTTAAATATTCATTTTGTATGGGAATGTACCAACAATTGTATGGGAATGTAAGTTTGCAGATGACACAAAAGTGGGTGGCATCCTAGATAATCAAGATCGTTATCAGCAATTGCAGCAAGATCTTGGGCAGGTGGGCTGTGGAGTGGTTAATGGAGTTTAATGTAGATAAGCATGAGATGTTGCATTTTGGGAAATCAAACCAGGGCAAGACATTCACAGTCAATGGCAAATCTCTGGGGAATGTTGTAGAGCAGAGGGATATAGGAGATCAAGCGAATAGTTTTTTGAAAAACAGGTAGATAAGATGGTCAAGGAGGCTTTTGGCATAGGATGATGAGGGGTACCAGATCATGAGGGGAACAGCTAGGATAAATGCACAGTATTTTAGCCAGAGTAGGGAAATCAAGAACCAGAGGGCATAAGTTTAAGAAGAGAGGGGAATGATCTAATAGGAACCAGAGGGGCAACTTTGTCATACAAAGATTGGTGGGGACATGGAACGAGCTGCCAGAGGAGGTAGTTGAGGCATACTATAACAACATTTAAAAGGCATTTGGACAGGTGGATATGGATAGGAAAGGTTTAGAGGGATATATGCCAAACATAGGCAGGCTAGACTTGTGCAGATGGGACCTTGGTCGGCGTGGTAAAATTGGGCCAAAGAGCCTGTTTCCATGCTATATGACTAGGACTTGGTTTCCAACACCAACTAGAAATTGCAATCACATGAGAGAATAACAAAGTCCTCATGAATTTTCCAATTCAATGCGCAACATCAAAGTGGTGGGTAAAATCTCCCACTGTATTACCTGGATAATTTGGAAACAACTGCAGACAAGGTCACTTCTTTTTGCAAGAAGAAAAATAAATGCTGGAATTTCCAACAAAATTTCATTGATTTTTATGGCGATAATATGCTGAAAATAAGTAGATCTTTTAAGTAAAAAGGGAAAAAACCTTACTTGCAAAATTGTGATAAAAGAAAATTATAAAAGGTTTCTAGACCTAGATAAATTCCCATGGCAATGCAATGTTATTAATTCTACAAGCTATTAAATAACCTGTTTGGAAGTTCAAAAGGTTAAATGGCGATCTAAATCCCTTTATGAATGGTCTAAGTTTGGGGTGATCTAAATTTAGAATATAAAACAAGGTATGTAAAACATGTAAAAAGGGTTTAAAAAATCTATATCAAATGTTACCAGTTGCTGAATAACCCTCTCCACCAGGGTGGCAAAGCTGATGTCATCCTCACGGTTGTCGTACATGTATTTGACCAGCTTTGCAATAGATTCTGTGTCAGTGTCAGATTCAAACAGATAACCTTTGCTTTCCTGCAATGAGAGAGATATGTCTTGAAGAAATTGATACAAATGCTTAGAAATGCTCAAGGATGGCACAGTGGCGCAGCAGCAGCATAGCTGCCTTTAGGCACTAGAGACTACGGGTGCTCACTGCACAGAGTTTGCACGTTCTCCTTGTGACTGCGTGGGTTTGCTCTGGCTGCTCCTGTTTCCTCCCACACTCCCAAGATGTACAGGTTGTAGGTTAATTGGCTTCAGTAAAATTGTAAATTGGCATTAGTGTGCAGGATAGTGCTAGCGTACGGGGTGATCGCTAGTCGGCGTGGACTCAGTGGGCCAAAGAGCCTGTTTCCATGATATATCTCTAAAATCTAAATTCTAAATAGCAACTTAGCTTCTGCCACTAGACAGAGGAAACAAACCTCATATTTAAATAAGCTGGCAGGGCAGAGTGTTAAAATACAAGTGCGACAAACACAGCTGGTTAGACTGTGTAATACAATGCAGCAGACTGAAATCGTACTAAAAGATGGCAAGGCAATCCATTTTCTGAACTGTGCTGCACAAATGACAGAATTGGAAGACAAATGGCAATTAATTAGATGCACAAATGGGAACTACTGTTGCAACAAAGATCTGAGGAACTGAAATTAGACCACTGGGTGGACTACTGCCCTCCCTCCCTCCCCCTCCCTCCCCCTCCCTCCCTCCCCCTCCCTCCCCTTCCCCCTAACACCTGTGTTCACCTATTACCTGCCACTCGGTTAGATCAGAGGAATAAAAGATTTTTATGGCAAATGTCAGCACTTTTAACAAGGACTATGAACGATCCAATGTATCTTACTTTTCAAAAATAGTTAATACCTTGTCGTTGTAAGATTTGAGAAGTTTTCCCTCATTCTGAAATCAACACAAAACCAAAGAGCTGCAGTTTGGACATTTTAAACGGGAGACTGGGGCTGATAGCGGAGAAAGGCTGGAGTCAGTTTACCAAAGGATGTCACAATCTGTGGGTCCTAAAATGGCTGCAGGACCTCGTGACCAGCCACAAAAGGTAAAAAACCTTACAACCCAGTCTCTAGGTTTCTGCAAAGCCACGGCCAGAACAAAGGATGGGTATTGGCCATGCAGAAACCTACGAAACCAGGTCGGAGTCCAGACACTGGGGCGCTGACATCAGCATACTCACAATGCCCCAAGCCGACCTAAACAGTTCATCTCAGTGAGGGGGCACAATAGCCCATAGAAAACTACCTGGTAGGTGATGGGAAACCAGTTAACACCCATCACCTCACAACGAAATCCCAATTAACACCGTCTGGCCATCCCCAGTATCCCCGAACATAAGCGCAGATCAGAAGAAAACCTCATACATATCTTTTTGAACAAAGAGATTCCAAGATCTGGCGGGAGATAGGACGGGTCAGAAACAGTATAACTGGCCACTACTTTTGGGTGAAAAAGTTAAGTCAACTCGAGAAGAAAACCTGCAGGGAACGCAAGCAGGGATCTGGTTCGGGAAGGCTGAGGCATGTAACAAAAATTGGCTGGAGTGGATAGCCAAGGTGGGGAAGAAGCTGGAGCTGTGGAAGCAGCGCTCCCTCTCCATCACGGGGAAAAACCTGGTCATCAGGTGTGAGGTGCTCTCGGGGCTGCTGTACTTGGCGCAAGTGTGGCCCGTCCCTCCCTCCTACGCCACGGGGATCACCCGGGCCGTCTTCCGTTTCATCTGGGGGTCGGCGATGGACCGGGTGCGACGAGCCACAATGCACAAGTCGGCAGACAACGGGGGTAAAGACGTGCCCAACGTCGCCCTCATTCTGATGGCCACTTTCGTGTGTGGCTGCATCAGGCGGAGCATAGAGCCAAGGCACGTGGGCACCAAATGCCACTACCTGCTGAGGTTCTACCTGTCCCCGGTGTTACGAAGGATGGGCCTGGCGCAGATGCCACGCAATGTGCCAGTCAGCTGGACATTGCCGAACCATCTGTCGTTTGTGGACAGGTTCTTCCGGACCAACACCTTTGACCACAAGTCCATCGGGCAGTGGTCAGCACGGAACGTCCTGCAGGCACTGCAGGGGAATGACTCCATGGATCCTGTGGCGTGGTTCCCAGAACAGACAGCCCAGCTTGTCTGGCAAAATGCCTCATCGCCAGTACTCACCAACAAGCACCAAGACCTGGCTTGGCTGGCGGTGAGGGGAGCCCTCCCAGTCAGATCCTTCCTGCACCGCCGGAACCTCACTACCAGCGCACGCTGCCCTCGGGACGGCTGCTACGGAGAGGAAACGGTGGCCCACCTCTTCAAAGAGTGTGGATTTGCCAGGAGAGTCTGGAGAGGTCTGCAGGGGTCCCTGTCACGATTCATTCCGAGCAGCTCCGTCACAGAGGACTCTGTGCTCTACGGACTGTTCCCAGGGACGCATTCCGAGACTGACATCGAGTGCTGCTGGAAGGTCATCAACTCGGTGAAAGACGCTCTTTGGTCTGCCCGATCCTTGTTGACCTCCCAGCGGAGCGAGCTGTCCGTCAAGGAATGTTGCCGACTGGCCCACTGCAGACTGCAGGAGTACGTGCTGAGGGACGCTCTGAAGCTCGGTGCAGCCAACGCCAAGGCCCTGTGGGGGAGGACCACAGTCTAGGGTCCTTCCGCTGCTGGACATTGGGGGGGGGTGGCAGGGTGTGGTGGAGAGAGACGCCCCTCCAAATAAGGGATATGTATGTAAATGTATGTAAATGTCTAAGTAAATGCCTGTATTGAATATGTAACCTCCGGAAATGTCGGATGGGTTTGTTTAAAAAAGATGTTTTGTAAATGATATTTATTACTTGAATAAAGTATTTTTTGATATAAAAAAAAAAAAAAAGTTAAGACGGACACAGTCAAGATGCGCAGAGAAAACCGGGTTCGAAGTCAACTGAAGTCAAGAAGAAAGTCGGAAAGAAGAACGGATGCAAGAGAGAGGAACAGGCACGCAACTCGAGAAGAAATACTGCAAAACGAACAGCCAGTAACCCCAGTAATAGCCCCATGGTGAGCATGCACTCCAAATCCTACATATCCTGGACATAGTTTAGTGTAGAGGGGAGGGTGGTTGTGAATAAACGTTGGGTGTGTATTAAAATATGTGTTGGTCAAGGTTGCGATGCGTCGTACGTTCCCCATCTTACAGTCGTGTATGTGTCTTGCAGAACTGTGTTTAAGAATTCATAAGTAAAAGGGTATTCGTGTATATGTTTTGTGGAACTGTGTGTTTCAAGAATTCAGCAAAGAAGGTATTCGGATATATGTCTCGTGGAACTGTGTGTTTTTAAGTTTTCAGCGAAAAGGGTATTCGGGTATATGTCTTGTGAACTGTGCGTTTTGTGATTAATAAATCAAAGGTATTCATGCATTCGGTATGTGTATTATAGATATGTCTTATAGAACTGTATAAATATATTCATGGACAATAGTCCCAAGTGCTGAATAAAAGCCTTTTCATTTAAACACTGGTTTTGAAATCTGGTCTGGTTGAATTTTTTCTGCACTATAAGAGCTCCTGCATCTAAGCCCAGTGTCTAGAACCGTAAGGGGTGAGTGGGTCGAACCACTCACGGGGAACCAGTGTGCACGGCCTGGTCAAGGGATCAGAGCAAGGCACGGGGACCTTAGGTCGGGCGAAAGCTCGGCGCAGAAACCCCTTACATCGTTAAAGAAGTTATAGCAATACAAATGGTTAATACTGACTGATAAGGGCAGCAATCCAGACTAAATAGCTATGGACCAGGTGGTATGGAACCATACTTATTTATATATTTTTCTCTAACCCTTCCGTATTATTAATACACTTAAAACAATGTTTTATGTATTCTTTATGTACTCACCAGAAACTTCTTCAGGTCTTTGTAGTTTGTAATTATACCATTGTGAATAACAATGAACTCTGAAAATAAAAACAAAACACATGGCCATTTGTCTTGGCGTTATTATTTGAGCAACTCTTCCAATTCTAAGAATGGCAGGAATTACAGAACTAACAAATGTTGCAGGGAGTCTTTAATTAAATAGCGACTGATCACTTTTGAGAATTTTGAGCACCTTGGGAGAACCTGCAAAGTGAAGGTCAGTTAGAAAACCTACTTAATTATATTGAGGGTGCAAATCATTGCATATTATTGTGGATATTTATTCACAAAATGCTGGAGTAACTCAGCAGATCAGGCAGCATCTCAGGAGAGAAGGAATGGGTGATGTTTCAGGTCGAGACCCTTCTTCAGACTAGCCACTAGACAGAGGAAACAACCCTCATATTTAAATAAGCTGGCAGTGCAGTGTTAAAATACAAGTGCGACAAACGCAGACTGTGATGCAGTCTCGACCCGAAACGCCACCCATTCCTTCGCTCCTGAGATGCTGCCTGACCTGCTGAGTTACTCCAGCATTTTGTAAATAAAAACCTTCAATTTGTACCAGCATCTGCTGTTATTTTCTTACACTGCATATTATTGTGGATATGATTTATTTTGACTTCCAGAATGTATGTGGAAAGTTTCCACATTACAGAATGATACCTAAAATCATTGGACATGGAATCAATGGTAAACTTTGGCTTTGTTATGTCAAAAAAATGAGACAGCAGGAACAGTGAATATCTATTCAAATGGAAATCCAAAATGATTAGCATTTTTCATCTCTTAAATCCATGCCAAGTCAAATCCAGAGTGCAACATTTTAAAAGGGACTCAAGCACTCAGGTGAATCTGCACCAGAGGCCACCCATTTTGAATCTGTGTTAGCAATTTAACGTAAAAGTAACAGTGGAGGTCCAAAGTGATTTAATTATCCATATATGCAGCGCACTAAAAGGTAGCGGTCAGATTCAAAAATTTCAGAGCTAATTGAATATTTATTCTTTAACCTGAAATATAGATCTCAAACTTGAGTAAGTTTTGCTGCAGTATTCAAATATTTAATAAATCAAGCCTGGAGCATATTTATATAGTTCTGACAATTGCAACTTAAAAATACTAGTTGTACAGAGATCCATTTAGAATGTTACCAAGGTACAAATGATACATTTTAAATAGAAATTGCATTAAAAAATAGGCTTGGAAAATTGAGGGTCAACACAATTTTGCAGTCAAGCAATAGTCATTGTCAGAATTATACAGCACAGAAACAGGCTCCTCAGCCCAACTTACCCACACCAACCACATTTACACTACTCCCTCCTGCCTGTGTTTGGCCCATATCACTCTAAATCTTTTCTATCAAAGTACCTGTGCAAATATCTTTTAATAGAGTATTAAGAGAAAAAATATTTCCATTGGTCCAAGCATAAGGAAATAACATCAATATAAAAACAAAACAAAGAATTTAGGGAACTTTGTTGAATGCAAATAGGTTGGAGCTCTCTCCCAAACGAAGCTGTCGATTCTAGCTGAAATAATCACTTTATATGCTCATTAAGATATGGAAACAAGGCTCATGGATACAGATTAGCCACTGTCTTACAAAATGGCGGAACAGGCTAAAGGGGTTGAATGATCTGCTCCCTGCTCCATTGCTCTAACGGTTGCAGACTTCTGTTGGCCCCAATCCGACTTGGCAGCATTGTTTCATGAACTTTTTTTATTTTAACACCAAATGCCTGGTTAAATGTTCTGTGCAATTTTCCAATTAGGTTCTTAAAAGAGACATCTTTGTATGAATCAGAATGCATGATAATCTTGCCCACCAGCCTTCTCTTTAAGGGATTCCGTCCAAATATGCGAACAATCAGCTAAATTGCTTTCATTATTAGCATATTGAAGAGAAATTATAGGGTCTCCGATTATGATTGAAAGGAACAGCATCACAATGTTGCAATGCTTCAGGAAGACAGCGAGCTCCAGAGCTTTTTCTGGGTGCTAACAATGGCGATCCACAATTACCTGCATCTTGAACCAATTACATACAAAGTTATGACTCTTCATTGGCTGAGCATAAAGGGAAGAAAATTCACTGCAATCAGGAATATTAAAAATATATATTGATATGGTTGATACATCTGCCATTTAACAACGATCCGAGAGACACTGATTTTTTAATGGCCCAAAATATTAAGCAGAGAAAACTAAATTAAGAATAACTGACTTTATGTCAAGAATTGTGTGAAATGACAAAAACACACGGTTCCAGATTTCTCCCCAACTCTAACATTCCTTTACACATCTTCAATGAGTATTTTCAATAACAAGGACTGTACATGAATACCAAGATGGCTGCCAAGACGTTACAATACTACTCGTGACAAAAGAATAAAGGATAGTTAAGGGAACAGAATATTGCTTCCATTAACCATAATCAATGAATAAGTCCAAATCGATGAGTCAAAACATTATGACCACTGACAGGTGAAGTGAATAACATTGATTATCTTGTTACAATGGCACCTGTCAAGAGGCGGGATATATTAGGCAGCAAGTGAAGTCAGTTCTTGAAGTTGATGTGTTGGATGCAGGAGAAATGGGCAGGAGTAAAGACCTGAGCGACTTTGACAAGGGCCAAATTCTTATGGCCAGACGATGGGTCAGAGCATCTCTGAAACGGCAAGGCTTGTGGGGTGCTCCCGGTCAGCAGTGGTGAGTACCTACTGGCACTGGTCCGAGGAGGGAGAAACCACAAACATGCGACAGGATGTTGTGTGCCCAAGGCTCATTGATGCGTGAGGGCAATGAAGGCTATCCCATCTGGTTCGAACCAACTGAAGGTCTACTGTGGCACATCACAGAAAATGTTAATGGTGGTCACGGGAGGAATGTGTCACAATACACAGTGCATCGCATCCTGCTGCGTATGGGGCTGCGTAGCCGCAGACCGGTCAGAGTGTTGTCCACCGTCAAAAGCGCCTATATAGGACACGTGAGCGTCGGAATTGGATCTTAGAGCAGTGGAAGATGGTCGCCTGGTCCGACGAGTCCCGATTTCCTTTAGACCACGTGGATGGCCGTGTACGTGTGCGCCGTTTACCTGGGGAAGTGATGGCACCAGGATGCACTGTGGGAAGATGACAAGCCGGTGGAGGGAGTGTGATGCTCTGGGCAATGTTCTGCTGGGAAACCCTGGGTCTGGCCATTCATATGGACGTCAGTTTGACTCGTGTCACCTACCTAAACATCTTTGCAGACCAGGTACACCCCTTCATGGCATTGGTATTCCCTGATGGCAGTGGCCTCTTTCAGCAGTATAATGCACCCTGCCACAATGCACACATTGTTCGGGAATGGTTTGAGGAACATGATAAAGTGTTCACAGTTTTGCCCTGGCATCCAAATTCTCCAGATCTCAATCTGATTGAGTATCTGTGGGATGTGCTGGATCGACAAGTCTGATCCACGGCAGCTCCACCTCGCATCTTACAGGACTTCAAGGATCTGCTGCTAATGTTTTGGTGCCAGATACCACAGGACACCTACAGGGGTCTTGTAGTCCATGCCTCGGCGGGTCAGCACTGTTTTGACAGCACACGGAGGACCAACAGCATATTAGGCAGGTGGTCATAATGTTTTGGCTCATCAGTGTATATAAAACAGGCAATATTTGAAAAGAGAAAAACAGAGTTAATGTTTCAGGTCAATTAACTTTAATAAGTATCTCTGATCGTTTGCAGTATTTTGATTTTGTATCGCTGTATTTGGTCTCAGTGACTTCAGGTCCAAGCATATTATTAAGAGTTTAGTCTTTTGTCAGAGGTTTTAGGGTAGCGAATAAAGGTCAAATCTGTAAGGAGTCAAAGCTACAAGCTTCCAATATACTCAAGAGGTTCAGTAACCAGTTGGGGTCAAAACGTACCATTGTTCTTGTCGGAGCGATGTGGATGACTGTTGAGTGAGCTGGGGACACCGTGAGTTGCCCAGCGTGTGTGCGCAATTCCAAGATGTACCTCAAATTCAATGTCCAAATCTACGGTGTCTTGCTCTGAAAAGGAACCGCCATTGTGACAATCACGATCTGAGATATTCCATTTGCAAGAACAGACTATTGAATGAATGAATACTTTATTGCCACAAGTGACAAATCACAGTGAAATTCTTTGCTTGTATACCTATGGTATGCAATAGTCAATAAAGGGCGCCGACAAAGTTACAAAGTATCCCGTGCCAGGCCCACCTTTGTTCTCCCCCCCCCCCCCTTCCTCCAGGCTGTCCCCCCACGCCGGGGTCCTCCACATTGCATTAAACCAAGCGATTTTAAAAAAAAGTTTCTCATCTAATCAATGCGAAGGACTTGAGATTGGAACTGAGATAAATAATTAACACTGATACATAAAGTTGAGAAAAAACTGACAGACAAATTTTGTTGAACACCTTGAAATGAATAGCTTTCATTTATTTTCATCACAGTGCAATGATTCATGAATTCAAGCCCTGGGCACCAATTCCAAATGTTCTGCTTTGAGGTTTAAAGTAAATGCGACTAGTGTAGATTCATTCTAAGCAAAGCTTTCAATGCTTTCTGCCTTGAGTAGTTAGATTGTATCACAAGCTATCCCAGCCATGGCTACTTCTCTGCAAAGAGGGAACTATGCAAGTTTCACAGCACTTCTGAGTTTCAGATTTTATACTGATTCTCAGTATGGGATCATTTGCAACTCCATATGCTGTTACTATTTGACAGCCAGCATTTCAGATATGTAATCTTTACTGACCTTGCCCAGCATTATCTAACCTTAATTATGATTTTTTTTTAATTTAAAATAAAAATCAGTAGTATTGTAAAGATGCAGAGACATACCTGGAGATCCAAGAGCAGGAACTTTACTGCTATTTCCCTAGACTGGAGAAGGATGGTTCAATGGTGCTTTAGGTTCAATGGTGGTCTAATCATGTTTTTTTGAAGGCATTGCAAAACTGCCCTCGTATCCATCCAAGTAAGTAAGCGCAGAATTGAAAAAGTCATTGAACCTACCACATACTTGTGGAACAGGATGTCCAATGGAACATCCACAAAATCTACAGGAAAACTGACATGGGCATTCACAGGACGCCTTTTCTGGGATGCATGCAGTACATGCCTCAAGATTGTCTGCTCAAGGTCAAAAAACCATCCACAATCCGAACAAAGTCCAAAGCACTAACCAGATCAAGCAAGGTCTCAAGAAATTCACCATTTCCACTAAAAAGTGAAAAAAAGCTATGCCCAAAAGTGACCTGATTATCTGGATTAGGGCTGGTGTATTTCCCTCAGAGAACTCAAAACAAGGCCCAGATTGAGCCAGGAAGCAAAGAGTGATTCACCCATCACCTGAAAAGTATATCAGGGGAAGGTTTACCAATCATGTTTTGGGCTCTTCTACATAACCATAGCCCAGCTGTGGGATTCCCCTCTAAAAAGTTAATGTTAAAACTCCATTCACATAATTCATTCAAGCATGCAAGGTATGTTATTTAGCTCATCCAACCAGAATAAATTTTGCAATCTGTAGTGTCTCTAGAATGCCTGAGGCTATGGTTTCCACTAGACTGCCTGGACAACCTACACAAATATTGACAGCAGTTTGGCTGCAGATGGTCAATGTGACAACTGTCCAAATACCTGAAAAGCAAGGAAGATTACTGGGACATAGGGAAAGAGTGGGACAAATTCAATTATTTTCAGAAAAATGTTCAGGCAGACTCGAAGGCCAAATGCACAATTCTATGAATGTTGCACGCATCTAAACCTTCCTCCCCTTGTTCTCATACTGGACCTTATCCTGAACTAGTACTCAAAGTTACCCGTACTTTTCTACAAGTGCACAGAGCTGCAACAACCCTTCTTTTGTGACAAAATAGTTCCATCGCTCCCTGTGTTTGTATCTTATTTAATTAATGCAACATATTGGCTTTATTGTTTTAATTAAGAACATATGGAACAAACTAAAACTGAAGGTTGAGCAGAAGATTAGAGTTTTCGTAGGGCACTATCTGATCAATAATTAAGCATCTTGACAGTTTCTACAGAAAGGCTTGGAACCAATCTTCTGCCTGTCTGCCTTCTTGTTGATATTGCAATGAGACTCGGCTGAAAAATGGAAAAGAAAATCAATCCAAAATAACTTTAAAACTAAAACATAAACTCAGCATTCAGTTAAGAGTTGTAAATAATGTCAACTTAGTTGTCTAAAGGGCCTGTCCCACTTAGGCGATTTTTTAGGCAACTGTCATAGTCATAGCAGGTTGCCGAAAAACAGACGACTGGACCCCCCTACGAAAATGTCTACGACAAGCTACAACAAACCACCACCTAGTCGACGTCGAGCTACGGCAAGCTGCCGACAACCGCAGACCCAATCGTCGCGATTAGGACATCCACCTACGACCACACCTAGGACCACACAGACGACAACCTAAGACAACTGAAGTCAACCTACGTCCACCTGCGATAAGCTACGACCCTGTTGGCGACAACTGAAGACAATTCATGTCATTTTTGCCCCCGTTTTGGCGCCGGTTGACGTAGGTTGTCGCCAATGGAATTCACGGAAGTCAGCACCGGCGTCAACCTACGTCACCTGGCGACAACCTATGACAGCACCTACGTCAGGAGACGTCAAGCTACGCTCATTGGCATCAAACCCGCTGTCGCAGAAAACTTTTCAACGTTTTGAAAATCCAGTGGCGACCAGAAAGACGCTACGACACTTTGGAGACTACTCACGACCATACAGGCGACACCATGTGGGGACAGCCTAGTCGCCTGTAGTGGCCCTTAACATGTAATTTCCACATGGATTTTGCATAGTATTCCCTAGTTAAAAAAAACAAACACCTTCATTACCATTACCCATTTCTTGCAGATCAAATTACTGCATTATGAGGCAATCAAACACTTGATGGACAAAAAATACCTACTGTTAATTACATCTTCCAGCATTTTGACTTTCCCACTCTTCTTGATCAAGTGGATCTGACGCGCATTGTTTTCCCAGTTCTTGTCATTTCCGCCATCGATTCCAACACCTGGCAGGAAAAGAAAATTTCATCTCAATGTGAAAATATTTCCAGACCCATCAAGAGACAAATGATGATTGAGATTTGTACAATCATGAGCACTTTGCCCTCCTTCCCCTCACCAATTATTTGCACCCTTCCTAGTCTGCTATTGATCCGCATTTCTACACTCTAGTGAATCTCTCCAACTGATTTAACACTACACTTCGATATCCCTCTTCTCCACTTCCTCAGTTCCAACTTTCCTGTCAAAGTTGCAAGATTACTGGAATGTTCTGGATCGAAAATATAATTTTCTCTCATCTAATGATTCAAAAATTTGTCATCCATTTACTCTTCTGATCATTAATCAAAATGATGAGTTAAAAGGGCAGGGTGAATGTGGGTCATGCCAAAACCAGCAATAGTTTTAGTCATAGAATGTTACAGTGTGGAAACAGGCCCTTCGGCCCAACTTGCTATCACCAGCCAACATATCCCAGCTACACTAGTGCCACCTGCCTGCGTTTGGTCCATATCCCTTCAAACAGGAATACCATCGCAACAACCTGGAGCTCAATGCTCTTAAGAAAGTGGAATTGATTGTAGATTTTAGGAGAGCTCCCTCTCCCTCCCCCCACTTACCATCAACAACACCAGTCACATCTGTGGAGTCATTTAAGTTCCTTGGAACCATCATCTCCAGGGACCTTAAATGCGAGGCCACCATCGACTCCACAGTCAAAAAGGCCCAACAGAGGATGTACTTCCTGCGGCAGCGGAAAAAACAATCTGCCACAGGCAATGATGGTCCAGTTTTATATTGCCATCATAGTTTGTCCTCACCTTCTCCTTGATGGTCTGGTTTGGCTCAGCCACCAAGCATGACATCCGGAGGCTGTAGCGCATCGTTCGATCATCCGAGAAGGTTGTTGGCTGCAACCTTTACCCCCCCTCCCCCCATCGACGAACTGCAAGGGCCAGGATGCGAGTGGGTAAGATCATCTCTGACCCCTCTCACCCTGCCCACAAACTCTTTGAAGCACTTTCCTCTGGAAGGCGACTCCGGACTGTCAAAGCTGCCCTAGCCAGACATAAAAACAGCTTTTTCCACGTGCAGTAGCTCTATTCAACACCCAAACACTTGTCTCTTCCTTTTGCTCTGATATTTTATTTCATTCTTCACATGTTTAAATTACAATATTTTATTTTTAACTGTCTACTGTATATTGTGTTGTTACTTGCGAGCAAAGCACCAAGGCAAATTCCTTGTATGTATACACACGTGGCTAATAAAATGTATTCCATTCAATTCAATTCAACCCTTCCTATCCATGTACCTGTCTAACTGTTTCTTAAACGTTGGGACAGTCCTAGCCTCAACTACCTCCTTTGGCAGCTTGTTCCATACACCCACCACCCTTTGTATGAAAAGGTTACCCCTCAGATTCCTATTAAATCTTTTCCCCTTCACCTTGCACCTATATCCTCTGGTCCTCGATTCACCGACTCTGGGCATCTGCCCAATCTATTCCTCTCATGATTTTATACACCTCTATAAGAGTCCCCGCCTACTCAATCTCTCCCTATAGCTCAGATAGGTCCTCCATCATCAAATGGTGCCCTCATTATCAAAAGGACAAGCGATCAGGGATGAGTTCACGATTTACGCTCCTCCCAAAGAGTGCAATCAATATCTGTGTTTACCAGCAGAGTCGTATCCTCTGTATTCAAGGCGCTGAAGTCCCTTGATGAGAGTTTCCAGGATCTCCCTTCTTGTGCGAGGTACATGATAATTCAGGTAAGCAAAGATTCCTTTGAAATAAAAGCACAAGGAAATATTTCACAATTCTGTCTTCCCAATTACTGACAAAATAAAGTACGTGTACAAAGCAAGTACAACAGGTAAGCTTCATTTCACAACCACGTACGTGTGATTCTGAAGCAAAAGCATTGCGATGAATCCAGGAGAAGGTCTTGGAAGAAATATCAAACTATTAGAACGCCTTGCATTGTTCATGAAGTTGACTTTCTTGTCATTATGCCAAGAGGAAAAACTTTTTCAGTCAGAGAGTTGTGAATCTGTGGAATTCTCTACCTCAGAAGGCAGTGGAGGCCAATTCTCTGAATGCATTCAAGAGAGAGCTAGATAGAGCTCTTAAGGATAGCGGAGTCAGGGGGTACGGGGAGAAGGCAGGAATGGGGTACTGATTGAGAATGATCAGCCATGATCACACTGAATGGTGGTGCTGGCTCGAAGGGGCGAATGGCCTCCTCCTGCACCTATTGTCTATTGTTCTGCCAATTTCTAGTTATATGACAATGGGTTGAAAAACATGCACCCGAGCAACACATTTTTTGCATCTCACAAACATTTTAACTCTTCTTGGGAACTATTAAAATGATGTTCAGAATGCCAGCTGGAGAGGGACTCAAGCAAAGTTAATTTAAATCTACGCCTGAATGAATAATATGCCAGTTCATTTTCTTACATCCACACAAAACCAACAGAAGCAAGCCAATTTCACAGGTGGTTTGAAGCTGCCACATATTGATAACCACCACTTTCATCTTCAACCTCTTGTCAAAGTAGCCACTTGGTTTAACACTAACGCAAACTGACTTCACATTTTTCAGTATAAAAGTCTGTTAAGTTAACTGTGGTATTGATTTTAAACAGTGTTACTTCAAACCAGTACCAATAGTTACAGTATCAACTCCTGACCTGATTCGAAGCCACAATGAAGCTGCAAGACATTACGTGGCTTCCTCAAGAGACGCCTGACTTATACTCCAAATTTCACATTAGTGTATGTATTTCCACACACACATTTGAATTAATTTAAGACTTAAAATGCAACCAGGCAACTTGGATCATGCAAAAGGAATTCACCAGTGAACCAACTAGGATGTGATTGCTTTGAATATAGCCAATGGTATTCACTAGAAGCTTGCCACGTATGGTAGTTAGGTATGGCAAATTGGGAAGGATTCCAAACCAGTTACAAGGCACAAGGAGGATTCTGTATTGATGACATTGCGATCTGTCTGTTTATTCCGGATTCAAAAATTTCACAGAAAGCAGTTTTATTGCTTGTCGACAATGACCCGAATTGTGCTGCAGAAGACTCAGCTGATTAAATGTATTTATAGACCATGTTATTGCACAGGACACAATGACACCTCTATGCACTTCTGCATAAAGATGCTTTACAAAAAAAAAGTTTTGAAAGAAGGGTTCTCTTCCTACATGAAGGTCTTGCCTCTTTAGACAGTAACAGATGCCCTTGGCTTCTTCATGCATTAAGATTAGACTCCAGGTATGAGTACTCAATGCATGCCGTGTATTAAGGCTATTCAACTATACTGTGTGGAACAGTTGAGTCCAATCTGATGTCCACCTGAGACGGTCACTACCTGATTTTCACTCCTTAACGTGAGAGAGAAATAAATAACTACAATGGTGCCATTTCTTTCCCCCTATATTTCAATTATAATGCGTGTTCTATTTCACCCATGTGATTGACCCTGCGCTTCAGGGAACTGAACTTCTAGGGAGATGCAGCAATTATTCAGAAATGCTTCACCAATTATGTTAATTCAGCTTGCTCAATAACTACTTCAAAACAGTAATTCCAATCACAACATGACCATGAATATCACTCACAAGGAAGAGAACTAGGCAGGGATTATTAATCCTACCATTCCATAAATGAGCATGTGGCCTCTAATACTTACAGGCACATAATTCTATAGTTTGTAAACATTTCCTGAAACGATCTCTTCAGGTTTTTTATTTATTCATTTGAAGGACGTGAATATTGCTGGCATTTATCATCCATTTATGTTTGCTACAGAACTTAGAATTCAATTAAGAGATGCATGTGTGATAGGTTTGGAGTCAC
The DNA here is from genome assembly GCF_053455715.1 of Rhinoraja longicauda. NCBI lineage: Eukaryota > Metazoa > Chordata > Chondrichthyes > Rajiformes > Arhynchobatidae > Rhinoraja > Rhinoraja longicauda. The sequence continues at coordinate 9,541,142 of NC_135988.1, forward strand.
AATTAAATCAGTACTTCACGGATGGTTTTCAAGAAATTCTGAAAAATTAATGGTTGACAACATTGAACCTAGTTTTCATTTAATTCCAGTTTAATTTTACTGCTTGAATTTAAATTAGCTAGTGCCATTATGGGATTTGAATCATATCAAGTGCTTGCTAGGGCAATAACATTAAAAGCTTTGTTTGATTCTCAGTTGCAATTGACCATTATTTACTTTAAACTAAATAAAACAAAACTTTCCACTTGCAGCTTTGTTTTTACCAACTAATACTTTGTATCCAAGGTGCAGTTATAAAATAACAGGCTGAAAAAGTTAGTAATTTGAGGAACGTGGAGATCAGTAATCAGCAGAAAAGGGAAAGGAAGATCATGCTCTCAAACAATTAACCTCACCTTTATATATTTGTAAATATACAAAAAGATAGAAAAGATTAAAAAAAGATAGAATTGATCTCCTTAGAGCATTTTGTCAGAATAGGCGTTAATTATCACAAGAGATTTTGATTTAACAAGGGAATGGCTAGAGGGAGAAAAACTAGTTCTTCTGATGTCACAGGTTTAAATTAATTGTGTCTTTTTGGTGAGACCGGGATTTTTTTCTCACACCACACCCCTCAAAGAACAATTAACATGTTGACAGAATGATGGAAGCAGATTCCATACCTTTCAAAAGGCAAATACACTTTCAAATTAGAAAAAAAGCATCATTGTGGCTAGAAAGTAGAACAACTCTTTCTAAAAGTTGATTGACGTCAGCTTGCATTTCAGTTATGACAGCCACATATTAGCATATCGAAAAGGGAATTCTTTTTAACCATTGTTGACCTTCAATCGCAGAGAAACTGCAGAAAAATCGAGATGTTTACTTATCTCGAATGGTACAAGTACAGAAAAATGTTGTGCCGAGTTCATTATTTCTCAAAGTGTGTCATTCCTCCAGAAGTTGCTGATGTCTTCCTTGGCAAGTCCACAGACAAAAACTTTTTAATGCTCGTCTTTGCTACCCAAGAGATCTTGAATCTCAGATGTGCGTCAATGATAGCATCAACTAGTTACCCATCTACCCACAAGCATGATTTGTATTTAATTTCACAACCCTTCCATTCATCAACCTGCAACAAAAAGGGAAATTTGCCAAATGAAACCACAGATGGAATCTACAGTGCCCTCGATAATGTTTAGGACAAAGACCCTATCAGTTATTTATTTACCTCTGTACTCCACAATTTGAGATTTGTAATAGAAAAAAATCACGTGTGGTTAAAGTGCACATTAATAAAGGCCATTTTTATACATTTTGGTTTCAATATGTCGAAATTACAGCAGTGTTTACACATAGTCCCCCCATTTCAGGGTACCATGATGTTTGGGTCACAGCAATGTCATGTAAATGAAAGTAGTCATGTTTAGTATTTGCTTTTCCTTTGCATGCAATGACTGCTTGAAGTCTGCGATTATTGGACATCACCAGTTGCTGGGTGTCTTCTCTGGTTATGCTCTGCCAGGCCTGTATTGCAGCCATCTTTAGCTTATGCTTCTTTTGGGGTCTAATCCCCTTCTGTTTTCTCTTCAGCTTATGAAAGGCATGCTCAATTGGGTTCAGATCGGGTGATTGACTTGGTCACTCAAGAATTGACCCGTTTTTAGCTTTGAAAAACTGCTTTGTTGCTTTAGCAGTATGTTTGGGATCATTGTCTTGCTGTAGAATGAACCGTCGGCCAATTAGTTTTGAGGCATTTGTTTGAACTTGAGCAGATAGGATGTGGCTATACACTTCAGAATTCATTATGCTTCTACCACCAACAGTTGTATCATCAATGAAGATAAGTGAGTCAGTACCTTCATCAGCCATACATGCCCAGGCCATAACACCCCCACCACCGTGTTTCAGATGAGGTGGTATGCTTTGGATCTTAGACAGTTCCTTCTCTCCTCCATACTTTGCTGTTGCCATTACTCTGATATAAGTTAATCTTCATCTCATCTGTCCACAAGACCAATTTGGACGAGTTTTACCGAATATTGCATTCTGTACTCATGATGTGGACTCCTCTGGACTGGAGAAACCAAACTCAGACTGGGTAATCACTTCGTAGAATACCTCTCAGTCCACAAGGGAGACCTTGAGTTTCTAATTACCTATCACTGATTTTCCATCCACTCCCCCACTGATCTACCTGTGCCTCTGACACTCCCTCAACAGAAACTTGAAGAGCAGCATGCCATCTTGTCAGCATGTTGTGGCCTTTAGCACTCAATATTGAGCTCAAAATTTTCAGATAACCTATTGGCCTGCTTTCCTGTAATATAATACATCTGTCATAGCACCTTTGTTTTCCCTCCAGATACTTCCTGATCTGCTGGACATTTCCATGTTTCTTTTGTGTTTAGGTTTCAGCAACAGTTGACCGACATTGCACAGCGTTAATGTAGCTGTTCTTTTCTTTCTAGCAAAATACTCTCAGCAATCTATAAATATGGTCTACATGTACAAGAATTATCCATGTAACTCGTGTAACACCATATTACAGATATTCCCTTTGTCCTGTTGTTTTGTTTCCCCCCTCCCCCCACTCCATCCCCCAAAACCTCGTTATTCTCCCTCCACCCCCCTCCCTCCCTCCTCCCACCCTCCCTAGGAGATAGATTTAAACTTTAAAATGTGAATAACTTAAAAAATATAACCGATTTCGATGAAACTTCTTTCATTAGCAAGAAAGGGACGACGATGAGTAAGGCGGGCCTAAAATTGTCGCGCTAACGTGTACCGTTTTGGTTGTAGTTCAGGAACAAACAAACAAAAAAACGAGAGTTTTAATATATAGATTAAATATTGACAGTAAAAATAATTTTTCCAGGGTTGAAATGTCTAGAGAGCAGAGCTTTATGGTAAGAGGAGGAAAGCTTAAGGATATCAAAATACACAATTCACCAAAACGTCGAAATACCCAAAACAAGAGGGGAGGAGAGGGTGCTGCAGGGGGGAGGAGAGGGTGCAGGAGAAGTTTGGGCCCGACGGGTCCACTTGGTCTAGTAATGTTATAAACACTGGTATCTTTCTCTTCACTTTACCTTTTGTACTTGTGTTTGGTTTAATTGTTTTCTCTTTTAAGTGGCATAAAAAGGGAATACCAAGTTGTGTTTCGCCTTTACAAAAATGTAAAGCGGAACCACATGGAAATAGAAAATTTAAAAATATATTTGTGTACTGACACGATTACACGAGGCTAAGACTCAGGGGTACTGATTTTGGATGATCAGCCATGATCATATTGAATGGTGGTGCTGGCTCGAAGGGCCTACTCCTGCACCTATTTTCGATGTTTCTATGTATCTTCTAACTTATTCTAATTTTTACGGTTTTGATAAAGGATCTCTGATTGAACATTGCCTCTGCTTCTCCTTCCACAAATGCTGCCTTGCCTAATGAGTATTTCCAATAGTTTATGCTTTAATGACAAAGGGATTAACTGAGTGGGCATAATAAGGCATCTAGCACATGGAGTATAATGTGGGAATTTCTACATTTTGGCAATAAAAATTAAAACAATAAGAGATGCAACAAGTTCATGTTCTCAGGCTTTATTCACAAAAGACTAACGTGCAGGTAAAGCAGCAGGTAATTACGAAAAATAACAGAACATAATTGTTTCTTGCTGGAGCAATTGAAGACAAAAGTTGGAAGGAAACACAAGAGACTGTAAATACTGGAATCTTGAACAAAATACAAAGTGCTGGAGGAACTCAACAGGTCAAGCAGCATTTCTGGAGAGAAGTGGACAGTAGATGTTATGCAGGGGTTCAGGACACCATATCTGGATAACTGCAAACAGTTATAGTCTCCTTACTTAAGGAAGGATGTAACAGTCTCTAGGAAGTAGTTTGAAGAAGTTTGACTAGACAATACCTGGAATAAGTAGTCGATCACTAAGGACACTTTGGACAGAGTAGGTTTGGATCTGCTGGCATTTGGAATGAAGGACAACTTGACTGAAACAAAGATTCTAGGGTCCTAATCTAGAGGTCTGAAGAAGGGTCTCAACACGAAACTTCACCCATTCCTTCTCTCCAGAGATGCTGCCTGTCCTGCCGAGTTACTGCAGCATTTTGTGTCTATCTTCGGTGTAAACGAGCATTTGCAATTCCTTCCTACACATTCTAGGGGCCTTAACAGGGTGAATGTGGAGAGTATGGTTCTCTTCCGGGAGAAAAACACTTTAAAAGTAAGAGGTAACCCACTTAAAATACAGATCAGGCAAAGTTTTCTCTCAAAATACTGATTATTGTTACGGTAGAGCCAGGGAGACTCTCGATAAACAAGTGCATGAAAATTACCAGGATCAGACAGAAATGTGGTAATGACGTTGATCTTGCTCAAAAGGCCGAGAGGTTTCCTAGCTCATAATTCATACATAATTTTTGCATAAATGAATGGATCATAAGCTGTGAAACATTGAGTAGCCGTCTTACAATGTAGTCAGTTAATTGTTGGTCTAAATACAGCCACTTAAGCCCGTAAGTTAGAAACATAGAAAATAGGTGCAGGAGTAGGCCATTCGGCCCTTCGAGCCTGCACCGCCATTCAATATGATCATGGCTGATCATCCAACTCAGTATCCTGTACCTGCCTTCTCTCCATACCCCCTGATCCCTTTAGCCACAAGGGCCACATCTAACTCCCTCTTAAATATAGCCAATGAACTGGCCTCAACTACCTTCTGTGGCAGAGAATTCCACAGATTCACCACTCTCTGTGTGAAAAAAAACTTTCTCATCTCGGTCCTAAAAGACTTCCCCCTTATCCTTAAACTGTGACCCCTTGTTCTGGACTTCCCCAACATCGGGAACAATCTTCCTGCATCTAGCCTGTCCAACCCCTTAAGAATTTTGTACGTTTCTATAAGATAAGTTGAGGCTGATATTTAAGTGCAGCACCGAGGAAAATAAATTCTGAGAAGCTTTATAATGAAAACAGTATGCTAAACCGAACTGACTTGACTAGTTATCGTCACTTAGAGAGTCAGTGGGAGGGAGACCAGGACTATTGAGGACCAGGAATATTGGTACCAAATTAAACTGCTGGAGACGACTGTATCATATGGTGGATTAGCACGCTATGCTTTCACCTCTGGGACAGAGTTGAACACATGCCACACAAATGAGACAAAGGCTTCCTCTGACTGGTAGAACTGGGCAGTATTGACTAAATATCCTTATGGATATGGGTCAACTGTACAGAATTGGCTTCAAGTTATCATCCAAGCGGATGCCAAAAAGGGTTGTTCATGCCTCAAGGAGCTGATGAGCAATTCTGCAGAGGAGTACTCAAAAATGTTGCAGATGCTAGAAATCTGAAAAAAAGCAAAATGCTGGAAAAACTCAGAATATCTAGAATCGGTGGAGAGAGAAAAAAAGAGTTAACATTTCATGTCAATTGCCTTTTCATTTGTACCAGGCAAAGTTAGGAACAAAACTTTTCACCTTTTAACGACTTAGTTCCTTTCCAACTTCGCCCAATTCTTATGTGACTTTTTTAATCTAAAATATTAACTGTTTCCTTCTCAGATGCTGTCTGACCTGCTGAGTATCTTACGCATTTTTTTGGGGGGGGGGGGTGGAGAATTGACTGCTTAGTTTGGTTTGACATCCAATGTTATTATCTGCAAACAATGGATTCCTTGACTGTGATTATCAAAAGAACACCTCAGGCGCAGCACTTCAATATTAATGCAAAATGTAAAAATATTTCAATTATCATAACGACATGGCGAGAAGCAAAGATCAATATCTAGACTAGGAATGGAGGTTATTGAAGAGGGGATTGGGGTGAAGTAAATGAAACTGTTCATACCAGTTTCAATGAGGCTGGGTGGTGACTTCCAGCCACAACATCTGTTACTGACGGAATTTTTATGCTCCCATTATTATAGAAATAACGCACATATACTCAGATATCATATCTTACTCAGATGAAGATATGTTCTGCATACAAAGAGATCCATGCTATAGTCAATCACCGCTGATTTTATTATTAAACCCAATTTAGTACACAAAGTTTAAATCTGCGCATGCTCGTAATTCACTTTCACGTCACTAGGATGGTCCTGGCTGAGACTAAAGCGGAGCAATAAACGAAGACTTATTCTTTACAAATTTCAGATTAATACCTAGAATTGGAAGAATTTGCAACACTAATTGCAAGCTTACTAGATTGGCACTTGATTCATGACCAATACCAATAATCTCTCCGAGCCAACACTTCTACTGAATTTAAAAAATGGCTAAATTATCAGTCTGAGAAAACAATGAAAGTTTCCGCTGGTCAATAATGCTTCAATGAAATAGAAACACAAAGATTTGCACATTCATGGATCTAAAGCATCGATTGCAATCATCCGGGTGTTATTGAAGCAACAAATACATAGTAAGAGTAGTACAGCCCTTCAGCCCACAATGTCTGAGCCAAACATGATGCCAAGATAAACTAATGTCATCTGCCTGCATGTGATCTGTTTTCCTCTATTCCCCATCTATACAGGTGCTAATCTGAAAGCCTCTTAAATGCCACTATCGCATCTGCCTCCACCACCAACCCTGGCAGCGTTTTCCAGGCACCCACCAATCTGTGTAAAAAATCTGCCTCACACAGTGATGCTGCGGTAGAGTTGCTGCCCAACAGCGCCAGAGACCCAGGTTTGATCTTGACTATGGGTGCTGTCTGTATGGAGATTGTACGTTCTCCCCGTGACCTGTGTCTCCCTGGGAGCTCCAGTTTCCTCCCACACTCCAAAGACATGCAGGTGTGTAGGTTAATTGGCTTGGTAAAATTGTTAAATTGTTCCTAGTGTGTGTAGGACAATGTTCGCGTGCATAGTTCGCTGCTCGGTGCGGACTCAGTGGGACGAAGGGCCTGTTTCCGCACAGTGTTTCTACACTAAAAAACAAAACTAAAGATCTTTAAACTTTACCCATCTTTTTGAGATTTCAACCCTAGAAAAAAGGTTCTGCCTGTTTACTGTATCTAGGCCCTCATAATCTATATACTAAAACTCTCATTTGTTTGTTTGTTCCTGAACTACAGCCAAAACGGTACACGATAGCGCGACAATATTAAGCCCACCATACTCATCGTCATCCCTTTGGTGCTAATGGAAGGTTTCATTGAAATCGTTTTTATATTTTTAAAGTTATTCACATTTTAAAGTTTAAATCTATCTCCTAGGGAGGGAGGGGGAAGGGAGGGAGAGGGGGAGGTAGGGGAAGGGGGGAGGGGAAGGGGAGGGAGGGCGGGGAAGGGGGGAGGGGAAGGGGAGGGAGGGCGGGGAAGGGGGTAGGGGAGGAGAGGGTGCTGCACCAATGCAGGAGGGGTTTGGGCTAGTGTTATACACTTCTATCATATCTCCGCTCAACCGGCATTCAAGAGAAACCAATCCTTGTCTGTCCAACCTTACCTCTTAGCTAATACCCTCTAATCCAGGCATCGTTTTGACATGTATGGAAAAAGGATTCAAAGAATAAAATAAAATAATGTGTGTTGAAACTTGTACCTTAAAAACTAGAAGAAATGGAGATATCCTCAGTGAAAATATTTACAGGCCAGTGGTGCACAATGTTTTGCGGGTGAGCCAGATTAACACAAATTCCTTTGCAGGGCCGTTTGTGTGAATGCGATAGTTCTGAGCTTCCCGCGAGGTCCTGGATGCTATCATTCAACTGTACTCTGATGGGTACACTAGTCTCCTTAAACCTATGCAACTTTTGTTTTTGACACCCCTACCATGGGAAAAGGATTCTATCAAAATATAACTGGAGACAAGTCGGATGCAACACTTTTGGGGTTTAGAGAACTGATACCATGGGTGGCTCAGTGAGGCAGATCAGAAAGAATTAAGGCCCTTGTGTTAATAATGACCAGCTTGAAACTAGTGGATTATGTAAAAGCCTATGCAATTCAGAAATGTCATGTGGAAAGAAATACGCTATCCTTACTCAGTGTGGATCAAACACAACTCCGGGAATACCTATGTGCTTAATTCTTAAATGGGTAGTAAAAGTATGTTTAGAGATGGACAATAAATACCAAGCTTGGTACCAATATCCATTCCATTAACATTTATTTTCAAGCAAAATCTCTGCGTATTCAAATTTCCATGTTACTTTTCTGACTGGGAAAAATCTAGATTCTGGGAATATGGTTTCTTAGAATGAAAGTAGCTTTTGAGAAAAACCTTGAAATTGAAATGGCTATTATGGCATCCATGAATTATAATGTTTCAATTGAAAAATATCCAGACCTGTGTGCACAAAACCTGGCAATAATCAGGACCCACAATATAATCTCCACTATGAAATCTGCAAACTAACACAAACAAGAAATATAGACACAAAATGCTGGAGTAACTCAGTGGGTCAGGCACCAATCCTGGAGAACACGGATAAGTGATGTTTTGGGTCGGACCCGAGGTTTCTATTGAGTTCAACATTTCATTCAAAAGGCAGCACTTTCAACAGTGCAATGTCCTTTCTGGATTGCTTGAACAAGTCAGCTTATATATTTTGTACTCTTCTCTAAGACTAAATTACTCAAAATCAAGCATACCATCAACTCAATAATAGTTGCAGAATCGAGTCAAGAGTACTTTATTGTCATATGTCCTGAAATTGAACAATAAAATTCTTACTTTCAGAAGCACAGCAGATAATCCAAAAGAAGCAAAAAAGGGAAGGGGGAGAAAAATAGTTGCAAGTCCAGAGTGAGGTGGGGAGATTGGGAGAGGCAGAGAGAAATAGGTGCGTCCAGATGGGGCACAGGGGAGGGGTGTGGGAAAAGAACCCTAACCTCAAAGAAGAAAAAAAACTGGGAAGACAGGGTATTCCTTTGCCAGAAAGGCAAAGCTGTCCTTCCATCACCACCTTAGTTTCAGCCATGGCTCTGTAAGTAATTTTACTGTCCGGTTTTTAAGGAAACCCGCCTTATTACTACACCACCCTCTCCCTTTCCACCCCTCTCCCCTGTTTCGCAGCTGGACTCACACCTATTTCTCCCCTACTGCTCCACCTCCAGTTTCCACCTCCACCTCCTCTAGTTTCACAATATGCAAGTCTTCAATCCTTTTGTCTCACACCTTGTCTTTTCATCTTTGCCTTATGGCCAACCATCTGCCTACCAAATAAACCTCTCACCTATATTCACCTATTACTTGCCAGGCTTTGTCCTACCCACCTCTCTTCCAGCTTTCCCCCCCGTCAGTCTGACGAAGGGTCCCAAACCGAAACATCACCTATCCACTTTCTCCAGAGTTGCAACCTGACCCGCAGTTACCCAGCAGTTTATTTTTGTGCAAACTAGCATCTGTAGTTCCTTGTTTCTACATAACCTAAGTCACCTGACAAATATTTGTGTCTGAACTGTCATCATTTAAACCAAAAACAATTATGTCAATATCTATTTGCTGAATGCAGGAGTGTACAAGTTGCAATATTTTCTTTATTGCAGTGACTACATTGCAAAGGTACTTCATTGGTCTCTGGTACGTGTAGAAAGCTTCTGCATAACTGCTTGTGTAGGAAGAAACTGCAGATGCTGGTTTTCATTCTTTCATTTCACTGCACATTATGTGACAAATAAATTGACTATATACTATTATACCAAAGATAGAGACAAAATGGTGAAGTAACTCCACGGGTCAGGCATCATCTCTGGAGAAAAAGAATAGGTGACCTTTTGGGTCGAGACCCTTCTTCAGCCTTTACTCTTCAGCCCATCCTGTATTTCCTCATCATTCAGCATCTCCAATCCTAGACACATCATGATAAATCCCTTCTCCAATCCAGTGCAATCACATCTTTCCTGTACCGTGGTGATCAGAACTGAACCCGGCCCACATGCTTGTGTGGCCTGACTCGTGTTGCAGGCAGTTCTAAATGAGACACATATCTGGAAAGAACCAACTGCAGCACTTGATATGAGTGCATTAAGTAAAATTCTGCGTGCAATAAGGAATACAGTTGTCCTGCTGAACCCCTCCTCGCCCTCCCTCTGCTGTCCCCTGTAAAGGGGCTGAGATGCTGACTGTGACCATGGCCGGTCCAGTGACCGCCCCCCCCCCCCCCCCCCCCCCCTCATACATAGCCCATCCCGGGAGCTGGACCATCGGTACCTAGAGCCCGATCTTAGTAAAATTCTGCATGCAATAAGGAATACAATCGTCCTGCATGCTCCCTCGCCCTCCTTCCTCCCTACCACCCATCCTTCCCCTATCCCTCCTTCCCTACTACCCCTCCTTCCCTACCACCCCTCCTTCCACCCCATCCCTCCTTCCCTACCACCCCTCCTTCCACTCCATCCCTCCTTCCACCCATCCCTCCTTCCACTCCATCCCTCCTTCCCTACCACCCCTCCTTCCCCCCATCCCTCCTTCCCTACCACCCCTCCTTCCCTACCACCCCTCCTTCCCCTATCCCTCCTTCCCTACCACCCCTCCTTCCACCCCACCCCTCCTTCCCTACCACCCCTCCTTCCCCTATCCCTCCTTCCCTACTACCCCTCCTTCCCCATCCCTCCTAACTCCCTACTACCCATCCTTCCCCATCCCTCCTTCCACCTCATCCCTCCTTCCCTACTACCCCTCCCCCCATCCCTCCTAACTCCCTACTACCCCTCCTAACTCCCTACTACCCCTCCTTCCCTACCACCCCTCCTTCCCTACTACCCCTCCTTCCCCTACCCCTCCTCCCCTTCTACCCCTCGCCCACCCTCTCCACTGTCCCCTGTCAGGCGGTCGAGTTGCTGGCTCTGACCATGCCATGGCCGCTCTAGAGACCGTCTCCCCCTCATAGCCGAGGCCGCAGCCATGGGGGATCATACGTGATAGGAGCAGAATGAGGTAATTCGGCCCATCTACTACTCTCCGCCATTCACATCATGGCTGATCTCTCTCTCCCTCCCTCCCTCCTAACCCCATTCTCCTGCCTTCTCCCCTCACTGACACCCCCTGACTGACACCAGCTCAGGATCGCAATCGGTCGGTCTATGTCAGACGGTTAATTAGTCAGTAAGTTCGTCAGTCGGCCGGTAGGAAGGGCCGCGCCACTCACCACACATTCTCGCTGCTCTCTCTCTCTCCTCAACGCACACTCGACGACGCCGCCGCCGCCGCCGCCGCCGCAACCGCCTCCTCCCCTTTATCCCGCCCCCTTCCCCCGCTCCCATTGGCCGCGCCCCTCAAACGACGTCACCGTCGCCCGCCTCAGCGCGACGGCACATTGGTCCTCGCCGCCGTCGCTCCAACCCGGGAGGTGGGGCTACAACCCCCCCCCCCCCCTCGGTGGGCGGTGCTTCCCTTTGATTGACGTCTCGGCTGGAGACGTGGCACCAGGATGTCCTGGGTGACGGGGATGCACTGCACAACCAGCACTGCACTGGCGACATCAAGCATGCAAACACTCCATGTGGAAAACAAAAGCCAGCCAGCCAGCCACCCATTCCTTCTCTCCAGAGATACTGCCTGTCCCTCTGAGTTTATAGAGTGATACAGTGTGGAAACAACCCCTTCGGCCCAACTTGCCCACACCAGCTAACATGTCCCAGCTACACTAATCCCGCCTTATCGAAACATATAAGATTATTAAGGGGTTGGACTCGTTAGAGGCAGGAAACATGTTCCCAATGTTGGGGGAGTCCAGAACCAGGGGCCTCAGTTTAAGAATAAGGGGTAGGCCATTTAGAGCGGAGATGAGGAAAACCTTTTTCAGTCAGAGAGTTGTAAATCTGTGGAATTCACTGCCTCAGAAGCCAATTCTCTGAATGCATTCAAGAGAGAGCTCGATAGAGCTCTTAAGGATACGGAGTCAGGGGGTATGGGGAGAAGGCAGGAACGGGGTACTGATCGAGAATGATCAGCCATGATCACATTGAATGGTGGTGCTGGCTCGAAGGGCCTACTCCTGCACTTATTGTCACCTGCCCTCATTTGGTCCATATCCCTCCAAACCAGTCCTTTCCATGTACCTGTCTGGCTGTTTCTTAAATTCAGGATTCAGGATATCTTTATTTGTCATCCAAAAAACAAGTTTTTTTGACGAGATTTCGTCACCCACAGTCCAACAATAAGAGCAATAAAATAAGCAAATTACACAACCCCAACCAACACAAAAAAAAGAAACATCCATCACAGTGAGTCTCCTCCAGTCCCCTCCTCACTGTGATGGAAAGCCAGAATGTCATTTCTCTTCCCCTGCCGTCTTCTCCCGCGGTCAGGCCGTTGAGGTTGCCACGTTCCAGGCCGCGCCGGATGGTGAAAGGTCCGCGGCGGGCCGACCCAAGCCCCGCAATCCGTGGCGGGCGAAGACGCTGCCGCTGCACGTTGTGATAGTCCTGCCTCAACTACCTCCTCTGGCAGCTTGTTCCATACACCCACCACCCTTTGTGTGAAAATGTTCCCCTCAGATTCCAATTAAATCTTTTCCCCTTCATCTTAAACCTATGTCCTCTGGTTCTCGATTCCCCTTATCTGGGCACAAGACTCTGTGCATCTACTCAATCTCTCCCTCTCAGTTACTCTTGCATTTTGTGTATATCTTCGTTGTATGACCAGCATCTGCAGTTCTTTCCTACACAATGAAAAAACCAATACATTAGGAAGTGAAGGCTCTTGTCCAGGGTAGGAGAATCCAGAAGGCATAAGTTTAATGTGTAGGAAGGAACTACAGATGCTGGTTTACACCAAAGATGGACACAAAATGCTGGAGGAACTAGGTAGGCCGGGCAGCATCTCTGGAGAGAGGAATGGGTGCCATTTCTTGTCGAGACCTTTCTTCACACTGAGAGTCGGGAGGGGGAGAATAGTGATATGGTAGGGTAAGGGTTTCACTGTCCTCCCGATTCATCGTCTGCTTTGATCTGTCGATCAGTCATCCCTTTGCTACACTGTGCCAGTGCTCTCTCATTTCTGTTTGGTTCTTAATGTATAAGAAAATAAACATAATGCAATAAGGAATCATCAATGCTGAGCGAAAGCCCGTCAAGCAGCCAATACTTACTGTGGATATGGCTAGTGGGGTCCACTCGTTCCCCAATGTTGAGGCCAAACAACATCACCCACCTTTTACATTACTTTGCTGTTCTACATAATTAGGCTGGATTTAATTATTTTAGTAATGCAAGTTACTAACATCCAGATTTAAATGGAGACACAAGAAACTGCAGATACTGGAATCTTGAACAAAACACAAAATGCTGAAGGAACAAATACAACAGGTCAGGCAGCATTTGTAGAGGGAATGGTGGAGAGACGAAGTTTCAGATCAGTCTGAAGTGTCCCAAACCAAAACATCTGTCCATTCCGTTCACAGATGCTTCCTGACTTGCTGAGTTCCTCCAACACTTTGTGTTTCGATGCCGATTTAAATATTTTTACTGGGAATAAATACCCAACAATCAGATGCCCTGCGATATCAAAAGAGTTTAAACAAAGAGGGAGCAGCAGACCTTATGGTTTAAAATGAATAGGAACAGAGGCTTAAAAAGCAGGTGGCAGGCAGACTGAGAGCAGGAGCTTGGGACAGACAGGAGTGTCAGGGAGAGTGGAGATGTAATCAGACCCTGATAGCTGGCAGCAGACTGTTGGTACATCTAAGAATTGCTAGATAACAATAATTAAATCCAGACTGGGCCGATATTTCTCTGCTCCTTTAAATCTCTCGGGTTTAATTCGGCTTCTTTTACTATCAGTGTCTCTGCTTCTGCTCTTGAATCTGACATGGAGGGAAAGTGAGGGGGAAAAAAATCACAACAATCCAAAAGGGTGCCATTCCAACACATGCAATCTGCAGATTCAGTCACCTTAGTCTATCTGTACAGATATAAAAGCCAAGTTGGCAGATCTTTGACATAGAACTTTCACCTTGACAGAGAACCAGAGGTTTCTGTTCTAGAGAAGTGGAAACAATGAATTGTAGATGCTGGTCTAGAAAAGATACAGAGTGCTGGAGTAACTCAGCGGGTCAGGCAGCATTTCAGGAGAACATGGATAGGTGATGTTTTGGGTCCGGACCCTTCTTCAGGCACAGGAGTGCCATTCCAACACATTCACAGCAAAGTTTCCATTCTGGGTTGGGCAGTTAGATATATATGTCAAGATGTTTCTGTCAAACAAGTCTACGAATGCAAAAGTTCAAGATTCTGTTGAGGACTCTATCTGTAAAGAGCTACTGCCTTGAAATTCATGGTTGTAGATCAATATGACTTGAAATGAAGACCAAAGAGGCCCAGGGGATTTCCCTTGGTACTATTAATTTTTAGAAGCATTTATTTTCCACTGCTATACCAGCTTCTTAAATGTTTGTCCCATCTCCGTTCTGACCCAAAGATTTGCTGTTTTAAGAGTTTAACATCTGCAAATTTGAAAAAGTCAACCAATTATTTGTTAATATCTGACAATTCTTTTTTTTTTTAAACATGTTTCAACTCCTTTTTACTCCAGGGTCCTAGGATTATTCTGATGTGCGATAATGGAGTCGTATCATTCCAGTGCAGGGTGTGGTGCAGTCACATTTACGTTTGGATCCATGTGGAGCTAGCCCAAGGAGGCTTCGATCAAGATACACCCAGGTATTAAGTTCATTGGCAGACAAAAGCAAGTTGTCTCTAATGCCTCAGACTGCAACAATTGAAATGTACATTAAGTCAGCAGGATACCAACATCATTAAGTGTTCAGATAATTTCTCTAAACCAGACAACTGTGACCCAAATTTCAATGAAACAACGATTGATTGTTGCCGATTACTGACCTTCAACACTGCTATTGCTTCCCAACTGATATTTCAATTTGAATCTTACAGACTTGGTACGCAATGCCATTTCAATGCCCGGGATCAGCCCAAGTAGGGTTAAAATCACGAGCAGGGCATATGGAACGAAAGGACGTTGCATGTATTTGCACCGATTTATTGTGATGCTAACACAGATTTAAATACAATTTTTTTTTGCAATGTAGTAAAAATAAATCAGACTAGCGATCATGGATTTGATAAAAAAATTGCATGGCAAAATTCATAATCAGTGATCAGAAAATCAAGCAATTTATGCAAAATTTTGATATCAGATTCGTAACAGTTATAGAGCATGGAAACAACCATTTTGGCCCAAATCATCCAAGATGTCTATCTGTGCTTGTCTCATTTGCTTGTGTTTGGCCCATCTGGCAAGGAACATAAAAACAGACTGCAAAAGCTTTTATAGATATGTCAAGAGAAAAAGATTAGTTAAGGCAAATGTAGGTCCCTTGCAGTCGGAAACAGGTGAATTGATCATCGGAAACAAGGAGATGGCAGACCAATGAACAAATACTTTGGTTCTGTCTTCACTAAGGAAGACATAAACCGTCTGCCGGAAATAGCGGGGGACCGGTGGTCTAATGAGATGCAGGAACTGAGGGAAATCCAGGTTAGTCGGGAAGTGGTGTTAGGTAAATTAAATGGATTAAAGGCAGATAAATCCCCAGGGCCAGATACGCTGCATCCCAGAGTGCTTAAGGAAGTAGCCTCAGAAATAGTGGATGCATTAGTGATAATTTTTCAAAACTCTTTAGATTCTGGAGTAGTTCCTGAGGGAGGGAAGAGAGAAAACGGGGAATTATAGACCAGTTAGCCTAACATCGGTAGTGGGGAAAATGCTAGAGTCAGTTATTAAAGATGTGATAGCATCACATTTGGAAAGTGGTGAAATCATCGGACAAAGTCAGCATGGATTTAACCAAAGGCAAATCATGTCTGACGAATCTTATAGAATTTTTCGAGGATGTAACTAGTAGAGTGGATAAGGGAGAACCAGTCGATGTGTTATATCTGGACTTTCAGAAGGCCTTCGACAAGGTCCCACATAGGAGATTGGTGTATAAACTTAAAGCACACGGTATTGAGGGTTCAGTTTTGAGATGGATAGAAAATTGGTTGGCGGACAGGAAGCAAAGAGTAGGAATAAACGGGTCCTTTTCGGAATGGCAGGCAGTGACTAGTGGGGTACCGCAAGGCTCAGTGCTGGGACCCCAGTTATTTACAGTGTATATTAATGATTTGGACGAGGGAATTGAATGCAACATCTCTAAGTTTGCGGATGACACGAAGCTGGGTGGCAGTGTTAGCTGCGAGGAGGATGCTAGGAGGCTGCAGAGTGACTTGGATAGATTAGGCGAGTGGGCAAATGCATGGCAGATGCAATATAATGTGGATAAATGTGAGGTTATCCACTTTGGCGGCAAGAACAGGAAAGCAGAGTATTACCTGAATGGTGACCGATTGGGAGAAGGGGAGGTGCAACGTGACCTGGGTGTCATGGTGCACCAGTCATTGAAAGCAAGCATGCAGGTGCAGCAGGCAGTGAAGCCCAAAATGGCGGCGCTGCCCTAGCAGCTGCGGCTCACCTGCGGTCCATTTGTCTTTGTGTTTTTGTTGTTTTTTTGTCTTAATTGTAGTTGTGATGTGGTGTTTTTGTGTTTGTGTACTGTGTGTGTATGTGGGGGGGAGGGGGGGAACTGTAACATTGTAAATATGTGTCCCTTCCGAACGGAGACCCGACCTTTGTTTTCTGGGCCGTGTCTCCGTTCCTGCTGCGGCCTACCATCGGCCCAACTCCTGGAGCTGTCGGCCTCCAGGGCTCCGGTTCGCAGAGCCCGCGGATCGGACTTACCATCACCGGAGCCGGCCGTCTTCGGAGGCTGCGGGAGCGGCTGCGACTCGCCTTAGGCTCGGGCCGCGTGGATGCCGACATCGGGAGCTCCGGCAGCGGCAGCGGGTTCGCCCGCCCCGGATCGCGGGGCTTGGGACGAGGACATTTCACCGTCCGGCGCGGCCTAAGATATGCCGCGGGATATTTCTCTGCTGGGCGGGGGCTTCAATGTCGGGAGCCACGACCGCCCCGACGTGCAGCAACAGTGGCAGCAGCAGCGTGTTCGCCCGCCCCGGATCGGACTTATCATCGGCGGAGCCGGCCGTCTTCGGAGGCTGCGGGAGCGGCTGCGACGCGACGCGCCTTGGGCTTGGCCCGCTGTGGACCGTCCGGTGCGGCCTGCAACCACAACAACCTGACTGCGGGCGAGGACAGCAGGAGAAGGGAAAGACATTGTGGCCTTCCATCACAGTGAGGAGAGGACTGGAGGAGACTCACTGTGATGGATGTTTCTTTGATGGATGTTTCTTTTTTTTGTGTGTTTTTGGGGTTGTGTAATTTGAATGCCTATTTAATGCTTTTATTGTTGGACTGTGTTGTGGGGGGTTTTTGGGGTTGTGTAATTTTAATGCTTATTTAATGCTTTTATTGTTGGACTGTGGGTGACTGAATTTCGTCCAATATTGGATGACAAATAAAGCTATCTTGAATCTTGAATCTTGAATCTTGAAAGCAAATGGTATGTTGGCATTCATAGCAAGAGGATTTGAGTTTAGGAGCAGGGAGGTTCTGCTGCAGTTGTACAGGGCCTTGGTGAGACCGCACCTGGAGTATTGTGTGCAGTTTTGGTCTCCTAACCTGAGGAAAGTCGTTCTTGCCTTAGAGGGAGTACAGAGAAGGTTCACCAGATTAATCCCTGGGATGGCGGGACTTGCATATGAGGAAAGACTGGATAGACTGGGCTTGTACTCGCTGGAATTTAGAAGACTGAGGGGGGATCTTATAGAAACATATAAAATTCTTAAGGGGTTGGAGGCTAGATGCGGGAAGATTGTTCCCGATGTTGGGGGAGTCCAGAACCAGGGGTCACAGCTTAAGGATAAGGGGCAAGTCTTTTAGGACCGAGATGAGAAAACATTTCTTCACACAGAGAGTGGTGAGTCTGTGGAATTCTCTGCCACAGAAGGTAGTTGAGGCCAGTTCATTGGCTATATTTAAGAGGGAGTTAGATGTGGCCCTTTTTGCTAAAGGGATCAGGGGGTATGGAGAGAAGGCAGGTACAGGCTACTGAGCTGGATGATCAGCCATGATCATATTGAATGGCGGTGCAGGCTCGAAGGGCCGAATGGCCTACTCCTGCACCTATTTTCTATGTTTCTATGTTTCTATCTCTCTCCAAACATTTTCTATTGCATCTATCCACTTCTGCAGCTTTCCCTGCCAACTTGTTCCACATACCGACAACTGTGAGAGTGTAGAAAAGTTGCTGCTCAGATCCCTTTCACATCTTTCCCATCTCATCTTAAATCTAAGCCCCCTAGTTTAAGACTACCCTACCCTGGGGAAAAAGACTGGGCCATCCAACTTATCCACACTGCTCTTGAATTTATATATTTCTATAAAGTCACCCCTAAACCTTCTACACTCCAGTGAAAAAAGCCCCAGCCTATCCTGCCTTTCCTTGTAACTCCCTCCAGTCCCAGTAACATCCTTGTGGATCTTTTCTGCACCTTTTACAGCTTAATGTCATTCTTCCTACAGATCGGCATCAGAAGCACACAAAATATTCCAACACCGTGTCTAGCAGCAACTATCAATAAATGATTCATGCTTAAGATAGACACAAAATGCTGGAGTAACTCAGCAGGACAGGCAGTATCTCTGGAGAGAAGGAATGGGTAACGTTTCGGGCCGAGGCCCTTCTGTAGACTGAAGAAGGGTCTCGACCCAAATCGTCATCCATTCCTTCTCTCCAGAGATGCTGCCTGTCCTGCTGAGTTACTCTAGCATTTTGTGTCTATCTTCGGTATAAACCAGCATCTGCAGTTCCTTCCTACACGATGACTCCTGCTTCATTGACAAATCTAAATTTAAATTTAATTTACTTCACCTATGTTAAACATCTAATTTATGTTTCCGACCTTGTGATTGGTCTTTTTTTCCACGCCCATCTCTTTTGTCATTTAATAATCCCTTCCTGCTTTTGCCAGGAGCTTTGTATAAGGTAAATTGTTGCTTAGCTCCTCAGACATATCATCCCAACATCTAAGATACCATGGGAACAGCAGATTTCTGAACACAAGAGGATGCAGGGGTAGGGGGAAATTTCCCAGGTTTAGCTGTGACCTTATTCAACAGCGGAGCAGACACAAGATCCACATAGCTTACTCCTGAAAGGCAGGAATGGAGGGTAGAAAATGGAAGCCTGAAAACTGCATGACAAAAGGTTGCATATCCTATCCGTTTGAAATCAAAAGATCAGGATCAAACCCCACCTCAGAGCTTAATATTCTTTATTGCAAAATATATTACCAAACAGTTTTGTAACACATAGGTTTCATCATTTGTTAAGGTGCACAAGGAAGAAAACAGTCAGTCAATTTACCGGAGTGCTCCGACCAGGTAATCAGGTCGATGTTTGGACTTAGTTAGAAGCAGTTCACAAAAGGTCTTTTTCTCTTTCTTCATCGACAACCTGTTAAAAAAGTGATCAATAATCACACATTGCTTCTTTTCTTTCCCAATTACATTTCTTGTGCCTATTGAGTGAGACTTAACACTGATCAGAGTGACGGCCAAAAGGTCTAGAATTAGTAAAATGCAATTATATTAAGTTTTCAGTCCATCCACAAACATAAATATTCTATTCTTCCACCGCCGCTGAGGTGACTGCAGTGTCGGCAAAAAACTGCAGATGCCGGTTAAAATCGAAGGTAGACACAAAATGCTGGAGTAACTCAGCAGATCAGGCAGCATCTCGGGAGAGAAGGAATGGGTGACGTTTCGGATCGAGACCCTTCTTCAGACTGATGTCAGGGGAGGGGGCGGGACAAAGATAGAATGTAACTCAGCGGGTCAGGCAGCATCTCGGGAGAGAAGGAATGGGTGACGTTTCGGGTCGAGCCTTCTTCAGACTGATGTCAGGGGAGGGGGACGGGTCCAACCCCCTTCCCAGACATCAGTCTGAATAAGGGTCTCGACCCGAAACGTTACCCGTTCCTTCTCTCCCGAGATGCTGCCTGTGCCGCAGAGTTACTCCAGCATTTTGTGTCTACCTTTCAGGTGACTGCAGTGTTCATCTTCTGCAGTTATTCATAAACAGTATCTCCCTACTTTGCAATCTCCATCATCTAGCAGGGCAGTAGACACTCGAGAACTGTTCACCCTTCCAAGTGAATAAGTATTCCAACTTAAAAAATATATCTCCATTCCTTCATCATCCTCGGGTCTAAATCCTGGAACTGCCATCCCTAAACACAGTGGCAATGCTGCAGTTGTTCAGGGTGGCAGCGGGCCAAGACCACCTCGGGGGAATAAGGCACAGGTATTAAACCTGACCTATAATTGATAAACAAAGCAACACTATTTCCATCACGCATATATGAGCTTACACGCCTCTCGCAGGGTGGAAGAGTTTTAGTTTTGAGATACAGCATGGTAGCGGCACCTCCAGCCCACTGAGCCTATGCTGACCATTTATCACATGTTCACACTGGCTCTATGTTAGCCGACATTTTATATCCACTCGCGACACGTTAGTGTTATCCAACTTTCTCATTCACTTCCGACACACACGAGGCAATGTACAAAGGCCAGTTAACGTGCAAACCACCACATCTTTGGAAAGTGGGAGAAAACTAGAGCTCTATTCGGAAACCTATGTGGTCGCACGGCGAACATGCAAACTCCACACAGACAGTAATCGAGGTCAGGATTGAACCTGGGTTTCTGGCACTGTCAGGCAGCAGCTCCACCGCTGAGCCACTATGCTGCCGCTGCAGCTTGCAGTTCTGATAAAAGGTCATTTTACCTGAAACAATCATTGTTTCCCATCACATAGTTATGACTCACAACATTTCTCCAATTTTTACCATTTTAACATGCTTTTTGTTTGCTCCCACACTCTCCCAATGCCCTAAAATGTTTTCCAAAGTAGGTTAATTGGCCTCTGTAAACTGTGCCAAGTGTAAGAAGTGTGATTACATAGTGAACAGGTGTTCAAAGGTCTGAGTGGCTTCTGTGAGCTGAACCACCCGTTTATATGCTGTACCTCTAAATTAAACTAAACTATAGTCACTATAGTAACAGTAAAATATGGCCAAATATTTGCACAGACTATGGTCTCAGAAACAGCTACGATGTACTTTTTAGTACCAAATGAAAGAAACTGAGTTAAGGCCTGTTATACCTTAGCACCTAACGTAATGACATTTAAAGGTATATGTACAGTCACTTGAATTACTACGATATAATGTTTTATTTAAATAATAGCCCCTCCAGCGATGCAGCAATCTCTCAATAATATAAAGCACCATTTTTGTGCTCAGGTTTCTAGTGTAGGGCAACCAAATGACTCCGATGAGTGCTACCTACTGTGTCTAGGATGTCACTCCTGCTACGGCCACAATGGCTACGTTAAAACATTGTGAACCAAGTCCTAACGTTCCAATTATCAGGTCCAAATTCATGCCCAAGATACAACTGTAGTTCAGCAACACAACCCATTTCAACATGTCAATTTACAAAGCATTGGTGTGTTGAACGTTTGGCATCTGAAGAAAAATTTGAGAAGTCGTGAGTGTGAATTTCTCTCAACACGTAAAGCATCTATCAGATGCAAAACGTTTAAAAATTGGAAGGATAATTTTTAAAAATCACACATTTATGTACATTTTGTTTTGCACAAAATTTTCTCCTTTTGGAATTCTTTCATGTTGTCCACTTCCTTTAGGACAGAACCGTGAAAGAGCCGAGCGTTTAGCTGGGAGAGTCAAATTGTTGATTAGTTGCTTCTTGTCTCTTGATTGCTTTGGTCTCTTACCAAAGTATGTGTCTCTCAAAGTAAGAGTAACATACTCAGTAGGTTGATTCTGAGGATAGGGCAATTATTCATATAGACTAGAGCTAGATCTTTAAAATTTAGAAAACCAAGAGATGATCCCATTTAATCTTGTCGGAGCTTGAAAGGCCGATGCCAAGAAAGTGTCCCTCCTGTCTGGAAAGACTTAAATCAGGAGACTACAATCTCAAATTCTGCCATTGAGGACTGAGATTAGACAAGGAAGCTTTGGAATCGTTAGTCCAGAAGTTCTGGGATCTCAGTCAGATTATATTGAAGAGCGTGATTGATAGATATTTGCAACTGAGAGAACAGAAGATTGCTGAGTAGTATTGCATTGTGGAGTTGAGGTAGAAAATCGATTCTGAACTTTCCAAACAGTAGAGCAGTTTCAAGTATCCCTACCACTCAAGTTATTCATACATTTAGGTTAGAGTCATACAGCGTGAGAATACAGGCCCTTCAGCACGACTTGACCACACTGGCCAACATGTCCCATCTACACTAATCCCACCTGCCTGCATTTGTCCCATGCCACTCTAAACTTATCCTATCCATGTACCTGTCTAAATGTTTCTTAAACTTTTCGATAGTACCTGTCTCATCTATTTGCTCCGGCAGCTCGTGTAAAATAGTTACCCCTCAGGTTCCTATTAAATCTTTCACCCATCACCTTAAACCTATGTCCTCTGGTTCTCAATTACCCTATTCTGGGCCAGAGACACTGCGTTTACAATCTGAAGAAGGGTCTCGACCCGAAACGTCACCCTTTCCTTCTCTCCAGAGATGCTGTCTGTCCCGCTGAGTTACTCCAGTTTTTTGTGTCTATCTGCGTTTACCCGATCTATTCTTCTCTGATTTTGTACATCTGTTGTTTTCCATGTCCAGATGTCCATCCCTCAGATAACCTAATGTTCAGAATAGTCAGATCCACGCCGTAGCTACTCATTTACCTGTATGACACCTTCCACCTCTGGGACATAGAACTGCAGCATGTTCTGAATTCCACTCTTCAATGTCACGATGGAGCTGGGGCAAGTTGTGCAGGAACCCTGCAACATCAACTTCACGATACCATCTTCAAACCCTTTGTAAATCACATCACCCCCGTCCTCTTGAACTGTGGGCCTGGCAGTTGTACGGATGAGAAATATAAACAGTTAATACACTTCAGTCAATTTAAACCGCTACTTCTCCCGAGTCTTCCATTAAAATGAACCAAACTATTTTCCAAATCTTTCCAATAGTTGATTTTAAAACAAGCATCAGCTGAATATTAAACACCAGTGGTCTGTCTAGAGTCCAGAAACTTGGAGTTTGAAGTGCCAATCCATGTACCCTTTGGGTAGTTCATTCTGTGATCAGTGAGAATGAAACTGAGTCCGTGGTTGCTATCTCGTGTTTGCTGGTTTCTTGATAGCAAAGCACAGATAAGAGATCTGGGCGGCACGGTGGCGCAGCGGTAGAGTTGCTGCCTTACTGCGAATGCAGCGCCGGAGACCCGGGTTCGATCCTGACTACGGATGCTGTCTGTACGGAGTTTGTACATTATCCCTATGACCTGCGTGGATTTTCTCCGAGATCTTCGGTTTCCTCCCTAGTGGGTGTAGGATAGTGTTAATAAAACAGGGATCGCTGGTCGGTGTGGACCTGGTGGGCCGAAGGGCCTGTTTCCGCGCCGTGTCTCTAAACTAAAATCACAAATAAACATAAATAGATCCAGTGCAAAGTACTTACAGAACGGAAAGAGGTCATTCAGCACAACTGTTACATGTTCATCAATTCATAAGTTTTGAGAGCAGAATTAGGCCATTCGGCCCATCAAGTCTGCCATTCAATCATGGCTGATCTATCTTTCCCTCTCAACTTAATTCTCCTGCCTTCTCCCCATAACCCCTGACATTCTTACTAATCAAGAATCTGTCAATCTGCACCTTAAAAATATCAATTGACAGCCTCCACAGCCTTCTGTGGCAATGAATTCCACAGATTCACCATCTGACTAAAGAAATTCCTCCTCATCTCCTTTCTAAAGGTATGTCAATAGACAATAGACAATAGACAATAGGTGCAGGAGTAGGCCATTCAGCCCTTCGAGCCAGCACCGCCATTCAATGCGATCATGGCTGATCACTCTCAATCAGTACCCCGTTCCTGCCTTCTCCCCATACCCCCTCACTCCGCTATCCTTAAGAGCTCTATCCAGCTCTCTCTTGAAAGCATCCAACGAACTGGCCTCCACTGCCTTCTGAGGCAGAGAATTCCACACCTTCACCACTCTCTGACTGAAAAAGTTCTTCCTCATCTCCGTTCTAAATGGCCTACCTCTTATTCTTACACTGTGGCCCCTTGTTCTGGACTCCCCCAACATTGGGAACATGTTTCCTGCCTCTAATGTGTCCAATCCCCTAATTATCTTATACGTTTCAATAAGATCCCCCCTCATCCTTCTAAATTCCAGTGTATACAAGCCTAATTGCTCCAGCCTTTCAACATACGACAGTCCCGCCATTCCGGGAATCAACCTTTTATTCTAAGGCTATGGCCTCTGATCCTAGACTCTCCCACATGAAAACATCCTCTCCACATCCTCTGTATCCAGGCCTTTCACTGTTCCGTAATTTTCAATGAGGTCCCCCCCTCATCCTTCTAAACTCCAGCGAGGACAGGCTCAGTGCTGTCAAATGCTCATCATATGTTAACCCAATCATTCCTGGGATCATTCCTGTTAACCTCATCTGGACCCTCTCCAAGGCCAGCACATCCTTCCTCAGATAAGGGGCCCAAAACTGCTCACAATACTTCAAATGCAGTCTGACCAGTGCCCTACAAACCCCCAGCATTACATCCCTGTTTTTTTATTCTAGTCTCTCGAGATAAATGCCAGCAGTTGGCGTTGGTGTTTATGCTCCACAAAAACATTTGCAACCTGTCACCCATACATCCTGTTTTCCTCAGGTGTATTCTTCTCAAACACACCTTTGCTTTTGAACTTGTGGCACCTTCTTCCATATTCTCAGAAATGGACACAAAGTTCTGGAGTAACTCAGCAGGTCAGGTAGCATCTCTGGAGAAAATGGATCGGGGACATTTCGGGTCGGGACCTTTCCAGAAGAGTCTCGACCCGAAACATCACCTATCTATGTTCTCCAGAGATGCTGCCTGATTAGCTGCCTGTATGTCCTTGTGTGTATTAACCAGCATCTGCAGTTCCTCATTTCTACATTCTTCCAGATTCTCACCACTTTCTTGGTAAAGAAGATTCACCAGAATTCCACATTTTGTTTATTTGATCCTAACATATTTTTGGTTCCGAGCTCTGGTCTCCACACGCAAGTGGAAAGAGCCATCTTCCACAGGTCTACTGTATCAAACCCTTCACATATTTTTAGGCCTTTATTTCAAAGCCCCCTTAAGTCTGACCCCCAAGACATCTGAAGTTCACTTCCTGTTCCATTTATGATGCAAATGGTCCAAATCTTTTCAAAGAAAGTTGATATGCTGAGCATTGCAGTGATAGTTTCACTAGAATGGTGCTGGGATATCAGACTTCCTCTATTGATATTGCTATGTGATAATCAAACATACCATTATTAGCAGATGGGAAATTTATAACTGACTTCATGCTTGCCTCCAGCAACAGCACACAAACCACACCAATTAAGAACAAATGCATACTACAAATACCTAAAACAAATGCATACTACAAATACCTAAAACAAACATACATTTACAACTTAAGGACAAAGAACACACCATTAGTTTAAACATGCTGGGACATTAGTTTAAACATCCTGTTCTATTGACAACTCTGTGATCAAAAGATAAACAGTTACATTAAAACCCTGAGAAAAGCAAAGGTTTCTCAGACAATAGACAATAGGTGCAGGAGTAGGCCATTCGGCGCTTCGAGCCAGCACCGCCATTCAATGTGATCATGGCTGATCATTCTCAATCAGTACCTCGTTCCTGCCTTCTCCCCATATTCCCTAACTCCGCTATCCTTTAAGAGCTCTATCTAGCTCTCTCTTGAATGCATTCAGAGAATTGGCCCCCACTGCCTTCTGAGGCAGTGAATTCCACAGATTTACAACTCTGACTGAAAATGTTTTTCCTCATCTCTGTTCTAAATGGCCTACCCCTTATTCTTAAACTGTGGCTCCTGGTTCTGGACTCCCCCAACATTGGGAACATGTTTCCTGCCTCTAATGTGTCCAACCCCTTAATAATCTTATATGTTTCGATAAGATCCTTCTAAATTCCAGTGTATACAAGCCTAGCCGCTCCAGTCTTTTAACCTATGACAGTCCCGCCATTCCGGTAATTAACCTAGTAAACCTATGCTGCACGCCCTCAATAGCAAGAATATCCTTCCTCAAATTTGGAGACCAAAGCTGCACACAGTACTCCAGGTGTGGTCTCACTAGGGCCCTATACAACTGCAGAAGGACCTCTTTGCTCCTATACTCAACTCCTCTTGTTATGAAGGCCAACATTCCTTTGGCTTTCTTCACTGCCTGCTGTACCTGCATGCTTCCTTTCAATGACTGATGCACTAGGACACCCAGATCTCGTTGTACATCCCCTTTTCCTAACTTGACAACATTCAGATAATAATCTGCCTTCTTATTCTTACCACCAAAGTGGATAACCTCACACTTATCCACATTAAACTGCATCTGCCATACATCCGCCCACTCACACACCCTGCCCAAGTCACCCTGCAACCTCATAGCATCTTCCTCACAGCTCACACTACCACCCAGCTTTGTATCATCTGCAAATTTGCTAATGGTACTTTTAATCTCTTCATCCAAGTCATTAATGTATATTGTAAATGGCTGCGGTCCCAGCACCGAGCCTTGCGGTACCCCACTAGTCACTGCCTGCCATTCTGAAAGGGATTCATTTATCCTCACTCTTTGCTTTCTGTCTGTCAACCAATTTTCTATCCATGTCAGTACCTTACCTCCAATACCATGTGCTCTAATTTTGCCCACTAATCTCCTATGTGGGACCTTGTCGAAGGCTTTCTGAAAGTCAAGGTACACCACATCCACCGGCTCTCCCCCGTCAATTTTCCTAGTCACATCCTCAAAAAAATCCATTAGATTAGTCAAACATGATTTCCCCTTCGTAAATCCATGCTGACTGGGAACGATTCTGTTACTGCTATCCAAATGCTCCGCAATTTGGTCTTTTATAATTGACTCCAGCATCTTCCCCACCACTGATGTCAGACTAACTGGTCTATAATTTCCCGTTTTCTCTCTCCCTCCTTTCTTAAAAAGTGGGATAACAATAGCTACCCACCAATCCACAGGAACTGATCCTGAATCTATAGAACATTGGAAAATGATCACCAATGCGTCCACAATTTCTAGAACCACCTCCTTAAGTACCCTGGGATGCAGACCACCAGGCTCTGGGGAGTTATCAGCCTTCAGTCCCATCAGTCTACCAGACACCATTTCCTGCCTAATGTGGATTTCCTTCAGTTCCTCCGTCACCCTAGGATCTCTGGCCACTAGAACATCTGGGAGATTGTTTGTATCTTCCTTAGTGAAGACAGATCCAACGTATCGGTTCAACTCGTCTGCCATTTCCTTGTTCCCCATAATAAATTCCCCTGCTTCTGACTTCAAGGGACCCACATTTGCCTTGACTATTTTTTTCCTCTTCACATACCTAAAAAAGCTTTTACTATCCTCCTTTATATTATTGGCTAGCTTACCCTCATACCTCATCTTTTCTCCCTGTATTGCCTTTTTAGTTATCTTCTGTTGCTCTTTAAAAGAGTCCCAATCCTCTGGCTTCCCACTCTTCTTTGCTATGATATACTTCTTCTCTTTTATTTTTATGCAGTCCTTGACTGCCCTTGTCAGCCACGGGTGCCTCTTACTCCCCTTAGAATCTTTCCTCCTCTTTGGGATAAATTGATCCTGCAACTTCTGCATTATTCCCAGGAATACCTGCCATTGCTGTTCCACCGTCTTCCCTGCTAGGGCCTCCTTCCAGTCAAATCTGGCCAGCTCCTGCCTCATGCCTCTGTAATCCCCTTTGCTATACTGTAATACTGACACTTCCGATTTTACCTTCTCCCTCTCAATTTGTAGAGTAAAACTTATCATATTGTAATCACTGCCTCCTAATGGCTCTTTTACCTTGAGTCCCCTTATCAGGTAAGGTTCATTACACAACACTAAATCCAGAATTGCCTTCTCCCTGGTAGGCTCCAGTACAAGCTGTTCTAAGAATCCATCTCGGAGGCACTCCACAAACTCTCTTTCCTGGGGTCCATTACCAACCTGATTTTCCCAGTCTACCTGCATGTTGAAATCTCCCATAACCACCGTAGCATTACATTTGCGACATGGCAATTTTAGCTCTTGATTCAACTTGCACCCTATGTCGAGGCTACTGTTTGGGGGCCTGTAGATAACTCCCATTAGGGTCTTTTTACCCTTACAATTCCTAATTTCTATCCATACTGATTCTACATCTCCTGATTCTATGTCACGTCTTGCAAAGGAGTGAATATCATTCCTTACCAACAGAGCGACCCCACCCCCTCTGCCCACCTGTCTGTCTTTTCTATACTGCCTGACCTGCTGAGTTACTCCAGCATTTTGTGAATAAATCGATTTGTACCAGTATCTGCAGTTATTTTCTTATGTCTTTTCTATACGTTGTGTACCCCTGAATATTCAGTTCCCAGCCCTGGTCCTCTTGTAGCCATGTCTCAGTGATTCCCACACATTCATACTTGCCAATGTCTAACTGAGCCTCAAGCTCATCCACTTTATACCAAGGTATAAACCCCCAGTTTGCATGTTACATCCTGGTGAATTTGCTTGTTTGATGCAACAACAAAGGTCTTTGAAAACCTAAGTAATGATCAACATTTAGACAATGAATCGGCCTTCATAACCCTCATCCTAACGGCGACAGAACACTATGGGCCACTTCTTGCACAGCCATGCACTTGTTTTTCAACTGTGTTTTGCACTAATGTCTTGTTTACATAATCTTTCTTCTCACTGCCTTGCAAAATGTATATGGAATTTATGTGCACTGCTTGTATCCCTTAGGTTGAAGATAGACCCAAAATGGTGGAGTAACTCAGCGGGTCAGAAGGCATCTCCGGAGAAAAGGAGCAGGTGACATTTCGGGTCGAGACCCACTGGCTCCCAGTACAGTACAGAATCAACTTCAAGCTCCTCCTATTCACATACAAAGCCCTAAACGGGCTTCCCCCCCCCCCTTTATCAAAAATCTTCCAATCCACCTCTCTATCTCCAGGTCCCTCAGGTCGGCCGACTTGGGGCTACTGACTATCCCGCGGTCTAGGCTTAAGCTCAGGGGTGACCGCACTTTTGCGGTTGCAGCTCCTAGACTGTGGAACAGCATCCCTCTCCCCATCAGAACTGCCCCCTCCATCGACTCCTTTAAGTCCAGGCTCAAAACCTATTTCTACTCCCTAGCATTTGAGGCCCTCTGAGGGGGCGCTGTGAATTGTTTATGTATGTGCTGTTATGTTTGTGTGCCATTGTATGTTCGTTCTTAGTACCTGAACTGATGTACAGCACTTTGGTCAACGTGGGTTGTTTTTAAATGTGCTATACAAATAAAATTGACTTGACTTCTTCAGAAACCTGTCTGATGATGTTGATTAAGAATGCTATGGATTTTAGCACTCAAATTAGCAAGCAAGCTTAACATTGCATTTGAATGGGAGCATGTCAAACTGTAACTCCTTCAGCATTGCACTAAAAGATCAGACTTCATTCAGGTGCTCAAGTTTCTCATGCGTCTCTGGAGGAATATAATCAGCCTATCTTATCTTTACAAAATCAAAGAAAAAAAATCTTGGAAAGCAGTGGCAGTAAAGAGAATCCCACCAATGCACCTTGACTGAGAAGACATACCTCAGAATAGTCACAGAATGATCTTTAGGTCACAAACTCTTGTGCAGAAGAGTTTTTTTTAAAGAAAATTCTCGATATGTAAAATGATTGTTGACCAACTCACCTATTGAAATTGATTCCTGGGATGGCAGGACTTTTATATGAAAAAAGGCTGGATAGACTCGGCTTGTACTCGCTGGAATTTAGAAGATTGAGGGGGGATCTTACAGAAACTTACAAAATTCTTAAGGGGTTGGACAGGCTAGATGCAGGAAGATTGTTCCCGATGTTGGGGAAGTCCAGAACAAGAAGTCACAGTTTAAGGATAAGGGGGAAGTCTTTTAGGACCGAGATGAGAAAGTTTTTTTTCACACAGAGAGTGGTGAATCTGTGGAATTCTCTGCCACAGAAGGTAGTTGAGGCCAGTTCATTGGCTATATTTAAGAGGGAGTTAGATGTGGCCCTTGTTGCTAAAGGGATCAGGGGGTATGGAGAGAAGGCAGGTACGGGATACTGAGTTGGATGATCAACCATGATCATATTGAATGGCGGTGCAAGCTCGAAGGACCGAATGGCCTACTCCTGCACCTATTTTCTATGTTTCTATGAACTATTTCCCACGGGAGGTGACCACTAAAATAGGGTGATTCACACCCCACCCAAAGAAAAAATAAGCTATTTGAATTTCATACGAGAAAAAAGGCCACTATTCAGTGGCTAAGACCATGTCCAGTACTTCATTTAGGTTAGAGATGCAGAATGGAAACAGGCTTTTCGGCCCACTGAATCCGCGCCGGCCAACGATCGATCACCCACAAACTAGTTCTATGTTATCCCAGTTTCGCATGCTACACACTAGGAACAATTTACAGAAGCCAATTCATTTTTAAAAACTGCACGTCTTCGGAATGTGGGAAGAAACAGGAGCACCGGTAGAAAAGTCACAGGGAGAACGTACAAACTCCACACATACAGCACCTGTAGTCAAGATCAAACCCAGCCCTCTGGCACTGTGAGGGAGCAACTCTAATGATGGCCCCCCGTGCGACCCACTTGACAGCCCTTCATATCGGAAACAGGTAAACACAGGGTGACTAACGTGTACATTAATACAGAAACTCTTTTGGCACAATCCTACCGGTACTCACCGAATTCTGGTGTCCAGCAATTCTTTAATCATGGCTACAACTTCATCATCATCCTCTGAAGGAGCTAAAACCACAAGGAAAATCACGTGTGTTCATACATTTTGTGCAATATATTTTAAATAATATTTAGTGGGGTAAATTGCATATTTTAAATGTGATATGATCGGGTATGCAGCCGAGTTCCTGAGTCAGAGCCAATTCGACTGGGAAGTGTCCTGTTCCATAATGCAGAGGACATCGTGTTTATCTTGATCATGTTAGTCACAGGTATTAACTCTCAGACTCAGAATCCAAGGTGGATCATGCGATACTGAAACCAGACATTACCAGCTTTTATTTCAAACTGCAAGAGACCACCTTCTCCAACACTATGATTGTGCTGATTTATCTCACGAGCCGTGGGGCAAGCGAGGGATCCAAAGATAAGACTGAAACAAGTAAGAACCCCTCCCACACATCGAAAAGCCCGACCTCTCTGCCATACATGGAAATTGAACTCTCTTTTCAAGAAAATAAAAACCATCAAAAAGTGAAAAGAATTGATCAAATGGATTACTTTAGGGAGAAATGCTGATGAGGATCCAAGGACCTCATCCAAACTTTGAACTTCTTGTGCTAATTGTTATTTGTTTTAGTTTAGTTTAGAGATACAGCGCGGAAACACGCCCTTCGGCCCACCGGGTCCGCGCCGACCAGCGATCCCCGCACATTAACACCATCCAACACCCACTAGGGACAATTTTTACATTTACCAAGCCAATTAACCTACAAACCTGTACGTCTTTCGGGTGTGGGAGGAACCCGAAGATGTCGGAGAAAAACCACGCAGGTCATGGGGAGAACGTACAAACTCCGTACAGACGGCGCCCGTAGTCGGGGTCGAACCCGGGACTCCGGCGCTGCATTCACTGTAAGGCAGCAACTCTACCGCTGTGCCACCGTGACATGCACCTTCAAAAAAGACTTGAAGTAGCAGTGGAGGACTTGAAGAAGTAAAGTGGAACACATCAGCAATGGTTGGAGGACACTAATTGAAACAAAGATACGAACACTTCAAGGAATTGGTACTTTTTTAGTTTAGATCATAAGGTCATACGAGTATACAGTGGCTAAGTCGACTTAGGAGTAGAAATGGGCCATTCAGCCCATCTAGTCTACTCCGCCATTCAATCATGGCTGATCTATCTCTCCCTCCCAACCCCATTCTCCTGCCTTCTCCCCATAACCTCTGGCACCCGTACTAATCAAGAATCTATCTATCTCTGCCTTAAATATATCCACTGACTTTGCCTCCACAGCCTTCTGTGGTAAGGAATTCCACAGAATCACCAACCTCTGACCAAATAAATTTCTCCTCATCTCCCTCCTAAACGAACGTCCTTTAATTCTGAGGCTCTGACCTCTAGTCCGACTCTCCCACTAGTGGAAACATCCTCTCCACATCCACTCTATCCAAGCCTTTCACTGTTCTGATGTCAGAGGATTAGGTCAGACAAAGAGCATGGAAAGAGGCCCTTTGCCCCACAGAGTCCACAACGACCAACTGGTGTATCACCCATACACCAGTTCTATCCTAGACTCTCGGGACAATTTGCAGAAGCCAATTAACCTACAAACCCGCACGTCTTTGGGATGTGGAAAGAAACCGGAGCACCCGGAGAAAACCCATGCGGGCACAGGGAAAAGTACAAACTCCGTACAAACAGCACCTGTTGTCAGGATTGAACTTGGTACCTCTGCACACGTGACAATAAAATAAACTCTACCGCTGAGCCACTGTGCCACCCGAAGGAATGGAATGGAATACTTTATTGTCCCATGTGACAAGGCACAGTGAAATTCTTTGCTTGCATACCCAAGGTATACAAATAGCGGCCACCTTCGTACGGCGCTGACAACGATACAAAGTATGCCGGCTCCTCCTTTGTTCTTCCCCTCTCCCCCACAGCTGTTCCCCCAATGCCGGGTCCCCATTGCCCATTGTTCTCCCCCCTCATCCTCCCCATGGTCCATTGTTCTTCCCCCTCATCCTCCCCATTGTCCATTGTTCTTCTCCCTCTCTCCCAGCGGTCCCTTGAGACGTCTTGATGCCTGGGTGATGCTTCCTAGTTGATCGACACATGCACCCACCTGTATCGGAAGAGGGAGCTTCATCTGTCACCACAGGAAGGCCTGATGCAAAGAAGTCCATGATGGTGGCGTACACATCTGGTTTCAGGAGCTTCCACTGCACCTCATCATCTGTCTGGAGATGCACAGAATAGAATCTTGGAGAGAATGTGGTGGCTCCACAGCATCGCTGGCTCCTTGTCCTTTCCTCCCTCCTTGAATCATTAACTGGTTGAAAGGTACTGCGTGGGGAAGCAGGCCCTTCGGCCCACCGAGTCCAGGCCGACCATCGATCACCCGTTCACACTCGTTCCACATTATCCCACTGTCCCCTCCACTCCCTACACACCGGGGGCATTTTACCAAGGCTGATTAACCCAGAAACCTGCACATCTTTGGGATGTGGGAGGAACCCGGAGCAAACGGAGGAAGCCCACGTACTTGCAAGGAGAACATGCAAACTCACAGAGAGCACATGAGGCCAGGATGGAACCCAGGTCTCTGGTGCTGTGAGGCAGCAGCGCTAAAAGCAGCACCACCCTAGTGATTGGTGACCTCACTAATCAGATGGCCATGCATGGAGACCTGGTAGAGTGCTTACCCAATCCTTTTTTCAACAAATATACTGTTGGATCCGCTTCCCACTGACCCTTTCATGCATTCTAAACTGTAACTTGTCTTCATAGAGTCAAAGAGTAAACAGCACAGAAGCAGTTTCCTGAGACTGCACCCACCTTCGTGTACCCACGTACAGAAATCCCACTTTACTCTCCCACATTTGACCACTCACCAACATACCAGAGGCAATTTAATTTACCAACCTGCACGTCTTTGGGATGTGGGTGTGAATCATAGTGAAACCAGAGGAAACACACACAGTGACAGAGAGAACGTGCAAACTCTACACAGACAGCACTGGAGATCTGGATTCAACCTGCAATGCTGGAGGTGTCAGACAGCACTTT
Source organism: Rhinoraja longicauda (assembly GCF_053455715.1). Lineage (NCBI taxonomy): Eukaryota > Metazoa > Chordata > Chondrichthyes > Rajiformes > Arhynchobatidae > Rhinoraja > Rhinoraja longicauda. The sequence goes on from NC_135988.1 coordinate 9,574,999, forward strand.
TCCATCCACGTTATCATGCTGCCCATGCCTGCCCTTATCGTCAATCTTGATCCTTTATTTCTTATTGTCCATTGGAAAATTTACCTTTTGTAATCGCTCAACACACCCGAGGGTTTTTCATCAAATTTACTCAGGCTTTTCTGTTCTTACAACACTGGAAGGGAACAGCACACTTTGTCCTTACCTTAGTAATGGTGATGAAGTCAGGCCCAAAGAAAACACCCTTCACGCCATCAATTCTGAACAGCTGTCTGACAAATAAAATTAAAAACCTTTAGTCAAGATGGAAGAATTGCTGCTACTGATTGAGCTTATTGGCTTGTGATTTCCTGTAACCAGCTCTGCAAGAATTCCGTGTTTCTCCATTTCTGGTCTCTTCCTCATCTTCTCCAGAAACCCCTAGCCCATTGCAATCACTCTCCGAAAACTCCCCCCTTCAGTCTCTTTACCTTTCCCCACTCTGAAATACCTTTGCTCCACTCTGAAAACAGTTGTACAAGATATTGGTGAGGTCACATTTAGAGTAATGCATTCAGTTTTGGTCACCCTTTTAAAGGAAAGATGCAGTTAAGCTGGAGAGGGTGCGGAGAAGATTTATGAGGAAGTTGCCATGACTCGAGGACCTGAGATATAGGGAGAGGTTGGTCAGGCTAGGACTTATTTCCTTGGAGCGCAGGAGGATGTGGGGGTAATCTTATAGCGTATAAGATCATGAAAGAATAGATATGGTAAATCTAGAGCTGGGAATTGAGAAATAGTGAACGTAGGTTTACGGTGAGCTGGGGGGGAGGGGGAGGGGCGAAAGATTTAATAAGAACCTGAGGGACAACTTTTTAAAAAAAACTTACACAAAGGGTGGTAGGTATATTGAACGGGCTGCCAAAGTAGGTAGTTAAGACAGGTACTATCAAAATGTTTAAAACACATTTGGACAGGTTTCAAGATCAGTTTATTGTCACATGTACCAATTAAGGTACAGTGAAATTCGAATTACAATGGATAAGATAGGTTCATGGATAGGATAGGTTTAGAAGGATATGGGCCAAATGCAGGCAAGTGGGGCTAGAGCAGATGGGGCATGTTGGCCGGTGTGCTCATGTTGGGCTGACGGACCTGAATCTATGCTGTATGATCCTAAGTGGCAGAGGGTATCATAACCACCTATTAATGTGCCACTCCATGTATTCAGTAGGCATATACACACATCCTTACGTTATAGCATTAATCTCACCCACAACCGACCATCTTGAAAGCCAGTCTCTCATTACTACTCTTTTCACTCAAGGGTGTCCCCGTATCCAGTTTAACTTGCCCGGCAAATGCGAATGCCTCCATTCTCTCCTGAACTATCTGTACCATGCCCCCTTCAAGAGTCGTCCTTCGATGAATGAAGACGGCACGGTGGCGTAGAGGGAGAGCTACTGTTCTACAGCGCCAGAGACCCGGGTTCGATCCCGACTACGGGTGCTTGTCTGTACGGAGTTTGTACGTTCTCCCTGTAACCTGTGTGGGTTTTCTCCGAGATCTTCGGTTTCCTCCCACACTCCAAAGACGTACAGGTTTGTAGGATAATTGGCTTGGTGTAAATTTAGATTGAGATTTTTTAGAGATACAGCGCAAACAGGCCCTTCGGCCCACCGGGTCCACGCCGCCCAGCGATCCCCGCGCACTAACACTATCCTACACCCCTCTTGGCACAATTTTTACATTTGCCCAGCCAATTAACCTACATACCTGTACGTCTTTGGAGTGTGGGAGGAAACCGAAGATTTCGGAGAAAACCCACGCAGGTCACGGGGAGAACGTACAAACTCCGTACAGACGGCACCCGTAGTCAGGATCGAACACGAGTCTCCGGCACTGCATTCGCTGTAAGGCAGCAACTCTACCGCTGCACCACCGTGCCGCCTTCCATGTAAATGTACGAATTGTCCCTAGTGTGCGTAGGGTAATGTTAAGTTGCGGGGATCACTGGTCGGTGCGGACAAGGTGGGCTGAAGAGCCCGTTTCCGTGATGTGTCTCTAAACTAAACTAATCTAAACAGTACCTGGCCAGTGGGGAGCAGAAGGCATTGCGGGCTGCCGAGAAGTCCATGGTTCCTGTTTCCAACACTGAGCAGCCAGGGATAAACTTCAAGCTGTTCGGGTTAGGCGTGTCCTGAATTTGAATAAACATACTTCTTGCTGTAAAAAAGGCAACAAGACAAATGATTACCATCAGGAAGATCTACTGATTTATTCACTTTGACCATGATATTCTTTTTCACCATGGCCAGGGAGTGTAATGGCATGAATTGTGCAAGATCATGTTGTCGTGGTGCACGTTGGCACCAACGATTTAGGTAAAAAACGGGATGAGGTCCTACAAGGTGAATTTAGAGAGCTAGGAAATAAACTAAAAAGTAGGACCTCAAAGGTAATAATCTCTGGATTACTACCAGTGCCACGTGCTAGTCAGAGTAGGAATAGGAGGATATTTCATATGAATACGTGGCTTGAAAAATGGTGCAAGGGGGAGGGATTCAAATTTTTAGGACATTGGAACCAGTTCTGGGAGAGGTGGGACCAGTACAAACAGGACGGTCTGCACCTGAGCTGGAATGGAACCAATGTCCTAGGGGGAGTGTTTGCTAGTGCTGTCGGGGAGGATTTAAACTAATGTGGCAGGGGGATGGGAGCTGGAGCAGAGAGACAGAGGGGTGTAAAATGAGGGTAGAAGCAAAAGGTAGCAAGGTGAAAAGTAAAAGTGGCAGGCAGACAAATCCAGGGCAAAAATCAAAAAGGGCCACTTTTCAACATAATCGTACAAGGGGTAAGAGAGTTGTAAAAACAAGCCTGAAGGCTTTGTGTCTCAATGCAAGGAGTATACGTAATAAGGTGGATGAATTAAATGTGGAGATAGTTATTAATGATTATGATATAGTTGGGATTACGGAGACATGGCTCCAGGGTGACCAAGGCTGGGAGCTCAACATCCAGGGATATTCTATATTCAGGCGGGATAGACAGAAAGGAAAAGGAGGTGGGGTAGCGATACTGGTTAGAGAGGAGATTAAAGCAGTGGAAAGGAAGGACATTAGCTTGGAGGAAGTAGAATCGATATGGGTAGAGCTACGAAACACTAAGGGGCAGAAAACGCTAGTGGGAGTTGTGTACAGGCCACCTAACAGCAGTAGGGAGGTTGGGGATGGCATCAAGCAGGAAATTAGAAATGCATGCACTAAAGGCGCAGCAGTTATAATGGGTGACTTCAATCTACATATAGATTGGGTGAACCAAACTGGCAGGGGTGCTGAGGAAGAGGATTTCTTGGAATGCTTGAGAGATGGTTTTCTAAACCAACATGTCGAGGAACCAACGAGAGAACAGGCCATTCTAGACTGGGTATTGAGTAATGAGGAAGGGTTAGTTAGCAGTCTTGTTGTGCGAGGCCCCTTGGGCAAGAGTGATCATAATATGGTAGAGTTCTTCATTAGGATGGAGAGTGACAAAGTCGATACAGAAACAAGTGTTCTGAACTTAAAGAAAGGTAACTTTGAGGGTATGAGGCGTGAATTGTCCAAGATAGACTGGCGATTGATGCTGAAAGGGTTGACGGTGGACATGCAATGGAAGGCATTTAAAGGTCGCATGGATGAACTACAACAAGTGTTCATCCCAGTTTGGCAAAAGAACAAACCAGGAAAGGTAGTGCATCCGTGGCTAACAAGGGAAATCAAGGATAGTATTAAAACAAAAGATGAAGCATACAGATTAGCCAGAAAAAGTAGCATACCAGAGCACTGGAAGAAATTCAGAGTCCAGCAGAGGAGGACAAAGGGCTTAATTAGGAAAGGGAAAATAGATTATGAGGGAAAACTGGCAAGGAACATAAAAACAGACTGCAAAAGCTTTTATAAATATGTCAAGAGAAAAAGATTAGTTAAGGCAAATGTAGGTCCCTTGCAGTCGGAAACAGGTGAATTGATCATAGGGAACAAGGAGATGGCAGACCAATTGAACAAATACTTTGGTTCTGTCTTCACTAAGGAAGACATAAACCGTCTGCCGGAAATAGCGGGGGACCGGGGGTCTAAAGAGATGGAGGAACTGAGGGAAATCCAGGTTAGTCGGGAAGTGGTGTTAGGTAAATTAAATGGATTAAAGGCAGATAAATCCCCAGGGCCAGATAGGCTGCATCCCAGAGTGCTTAAGGAAGTAGCCTCAGAAATAGTGGATGCATTAGTGATAATTTTTCAAAACTCTTTAGATTCTGGAGTAGTTCCTGAGGACTGGAGGGTAGCTAATGTAATCCCACTTTTTAAAAAGGGAGGGAGAGAGAAAACGGGGAATTATAGACCAGTTAGCCTAACATCGGTAGTGGGGAAAATGCTAGAGTCAGTTATTAAAGATGTGATAGCATTACATTTGGAAAGTGGAGAAATCATCGGACAAAGTCAGCATGGATTTACCAAAGGCAAATCATGTCTGACGAATCTTATAGAATTTTTCGAGGATGTAACTAGTAGAGTGGATAAGGGAGAACCAGTCGATGTGTTATATCTGGACTTTCAGAAGGCCTTCGACAAGGTCCCACATAGGAGATTGGTGTACAAACTTAAAGCACACGGTATTGAGGGTTCAGTGTTGAGGTGGATAGAAAATTGGTTGGCGGACAGGAAGCAAAGAGTAGGAATAAACGGGTCCTTTTCGGAATGGCAGGCAGTGACTAGTGGAGTACCGCAAAGCTCAGTGCTGGGACCCCAGTTATTTACAGTGTATATTAATGATTTGGACGAGGGAATTGAATGCAACATCTCTAAGTTTGCGGATGACACGAAGCTGGGTGGCAGTGTTAGCTGCGAGGAGGATGCTAGGAGGCTGCAGAGTGACTTGGATAGATTAGGCGAGTGGGCAAATGCATGGCAGATGCAATATAATGTGGATAAATGTGAGGTTATCCACTTTGGCGGCAAGAACAGGAAAGCAGAGTATTACCTGAATGGTGACCGATTGCGAGAAGGGGAGATGCAACGTGACCTGGGTGTCATGGTGCACCAGTCATTGAAAGCAAGCATGCAGGTGCAGCAGGCAGTGAAGAAAGCGAATGGTATGTTGGCATTCATAGCAAGAGGATTTGAGTTTAGGAGCAGGGAGGTTCTGCTGCAGTTGTACAGGGCCTTGGTGAGACCGCACCTGGAGTATTGTGTGCAGTTTTGGTCTCCTAACCTGAGGAAAGACGTTCTTGCCTTAGAGGGAGTACAGAGAAGGTTCACCAGATTGATCCCTGGGATGGCGGGACTTACATATGAGGAAAGACTAGATAGACTGGGCTTGTACTCGCTGGAATTTAGAAGACTGAGGGGGGATCTTATAGAAACATATAAAATTCTTAAGGGGTTGGAGAGGCTAGATGCGGGAAAATTGTTCCCGATGTTGGGGGAGTCCAGAACCAGGGGTCACAGCTTAAGGATAAGGGGGAAGTCTTTTAGGACCGAGATGAGAAAACATTTCTTCACACAGAGAGTGGTGAGTCTGTGGAATTCTCTGCCACAGAAGGTAGTTGAGGCCAGTTCATTGGCTATATTTAAGAGGGAGTTAGATGTGGCCCTTTTTGCTAAAGGGATCAGGGGGTATGGAGAGAAGGCAGGTACAGGCTACTGAGCTGAATGATCAGCCATGATCATATTGAATGGCGGTGCAGGCTCGAAGGGCCGAATGGCCTACTCCTGCACCTATTTTCTATGTTTCTATGTTTCTATGTATAGAATATAGACAAAAAAAAATCTATTAATTGTTCTCTGCATCCCTCTCAGCTGAAAAAAGGTATCAACCCAAAATGTCGCCTATCTATTCCCTCCACAAATGCTGCCTGACCTGCTGAGTTATTCCTGCACTTTGAAATTTCGTCAACATTGTAAAATAAAAACACAGCATACTATAACTATACAATAATATAGGGTCACGCCGGGTTATGAATGCCCCACTTATGACACTCCATACTGTCAAGGAGAATTTTCGGAGACCAGCGAGGTGGATTGGGATGAATTTAGATGCTGCAGTCTTACATGACTCCGACTCAGGAATTCGGCTGCATACCCGATCATATCGGGTCAAGACCCTTCTTCAGGCCATCAGTCGGAAGAAGGATCTCGACCCGAAACGTCACCCATCCCTTCTCTCCAGAGATGCTGCCTGCCCGCTGAGTTACTCCAGCATTGTGTGTCTACCGTCGGTATAAATTTTAATTTCTCTAACTTCAAATAACTCTTGCCTTCCCTTCTCCATCCCTCCCCCACCAAAGTCGTTGTACTTTCAAGTCGTCTTGTGGCATCTCATTGTCTGTGACTCATTTTCACAGCTAACAATGGCCTGTTTCCTTTAGCGTCGTTACTTTTTTTGCATATCTTTTATTCATTTGTTCTTTCGCTCTCTATATCACCATCTGTATCCTTTGTTTCTCTTTCCCCTGACTCTCAGTCTGAAGAAGGGTCTCGACCCGAAACGTCACCTATTCCTTTTCTCCAGAGATGCTGTCTGACCCGCTGAGTTACTCCAGCATTTTGTGTCTATCGATGATGTGATGATACTTTAATGTCACATGTACCTAGGGACAGTGAAATTCTTTGTTTGCAAAGAATATGCAAAGAATCCCGTCTAACCAGTTAGAGTGCTGCCTGACCTGCCGAGCTGGTGACTCCCGTGCACCCCCTAGTGGCTAAGATTGGCCGAGGACTGGTGAGAAGTGGTGTCTGTGAGAATGTGGCTATCCAGGATTTTACCTTATTAATAACAACAAACACGGGACTTTGCTTACTTTACTAACTCCATGTAACATCACGGCTGCAGAGACTAACATTAATTCATAAAACAGATAAGATGTAAGCAGTGAATTAAGCTCACACACATACAAACAGGGTAATAATAATAATATAATCTACTAATAATACTTAAAGTATAATAATGTAAGAATATAAAATGTAATATTCTATATCTTTCAATATATTTTAATCTCTTGCAGGGGAGGGGGATGTGGGGGGTCTGACTGATGCCCGGGTTGAGGGAGTAGAGTGGGGTGGGGGGGGGGAGTGGGGGGGGGGGGGTGGGGAGGGGGAGAGTGGGGGTGGGGGAGGGGAGGGGGAGAGTGGGGGTGGGGGAGGGGAGGGGGGGTGGGAGGGGAAGAGTGGGAGTGAGGGGTGGGAGGGGAAGAGTGGGGGTGGGGTTGGGGGGGAGGGGGAGGGGGAGTGGGGGGATTGACGGGAGGTGGGAGGAAGGAGAGGGGGGAGTAGGGATGGGTGGGGGGGGCGAGTGGGGGTGAGGGGGAAGTAGGAGAGGGGAGGGGGGGTTGAAGGACGGGTGGGGGTGGGGGGTAGTGACGTGCCCAACGGGACCACTTGGTCTAGTCAATTCATAAAACAGATAAGAAGTAAGCAGTGAATTAAGATGTAAAGTTAATTAAAAAGAGGGGTGTGCCACACAAACCTTCACTAAAGAGTTACAACCCTTTCCCAAAATCACAACCAGTTAAATTTGTTAGTTTCTTCTCCTAGCTGATGTCTTTAATGCAAATGATTTTAAAATCACATTCCTGGAAGGCTGCATAAACTGCTCAGACATTTTGCAGGTGAGCATTCCTTAAGTAGGGTTATATAATTCATTGAAGATATCTTCCTGCCTAAGTTTTCAAGCTGTTTGTCGATCAAATGAGCTGCGCAAGAAAGCTCAATATACTAGTGGCAGAGATGCCAGTGTTAAAGAAGAAAGCATATAAACAATGAGCAGTTCCTGCAGCAAGCTCTCTGCAGCCGAACAAATCTCCATTGCAATGATCTTTCCATTGATCTGCACTGGCAGGGAGGGTGTAGGGGAGAGGAAGGGAGAGGGGGGGGAGGGGCTGGAGGGAGAGAGAGGGGGGAGGGGAGGGGAGGGAAGGGGGAAGGGGGGGAGAGGGGAGGGGAAGGGGGGAGAGGGGAGGGGGAAGGGGGGAGAGGGGAGGGGGAAGGGGGGAGAGGGGAGGGGGAAGGGGGGGAGAGGGGAGGGGGAAGGGGGGGAGAGGGGAAGCTGAGGGTGCTGCACCAATGCAGGATAGGTTTGGGCCCAATGGGTCCACTTGGTCTAGTAGAAACTAAAAATCTGAAAGTTCATAGATGACTGGGAGAATCAATAGCACACCCCTAATCCAACCTTGGCAACAGAACACTGCTGTTCTTGCACTACCATGAACTTGTTTTCTCAATGGGTATTTTTGCACCAATAACCTGTTTTGTTTTTGCACAGTCTTTCCTTTTCATTGTCTTGTATAATTCGCGTGCAATGTTTTTGTGTGATGTCTGAGTTGACGTGCCTCTGATGCTGCTGGCCGCAAGAGTTTCATTGTGCCTCCACCTCATAGTATTTGTGCATTTGACAATAAACTAGACCTGACTTGAAACTCTTTAACATTGAACTAACATAGGATAACATAGAACCCGTGTGAACGGGGGAATCATTGGTCGCCATAGACTCAGTGCGCTGAGGGCCTGTTTCTATGCACTTTCTCTAAACTCTACACTGACATGATGCTACTTAGGGTTAGAGGAAGGGTCTTGACCCGAAACATCACCCATTCCTTCTCTCCTGAGATGCTGCCTGACCTGCTGAGTTACTCCAGCATTTTGTGAATAAATACCTTTGATTTGTACCAGCATCTGCAGTTATTTTCTTATACTAGGGTTAGAGGATGTTACAAGCTCTCCTGTGGCTGACGTGGCAGCATTTAATTATTTCCTCATGTTTCATCATCTTAGTAGCAGTGAAGACAAATGCACCACTGGAGTTGCAGGTCTGCCAACACTCTGGGCAGGTGCCAACTATGCAGACCAAGAGAGATTAAACCCAGGTTGCATCTGCAGAGGAAGTTTCACATGCCAGCTACGTGTTCTGAAATGACAATGAACGTTTCCAAGTCGACGTGTTTTTAAAGCAAGTGCTGATGACACCACTTGAGAGAGATGGGGAGCCTGACAGAAACAGAACTGGATCGACAGTTTTAAGACGCAAGAACTTGGAGCGTGACTCAGCATTAAATGCACACAGTAATTAAGTTTCCTCAACCAGACTGAGATACCCATGGGAGGTGGGACCATTGGATGTCATCAACAGAATTAAAACGTTTCACAGAATCATGAAAAAAACCCAAGGCCATTCATGCCTGCTGGTTCTTTGAAAGGACAGCCATTTTATGGAATTTAGAAGAATGAGGGGGGGACCTCATTGAAACATGCAGAATAGTGAAAGGCTTGGAAGAGTGGATGTGGAGAAGATGTTTCCACTAGTGGGAGGGTTTAGGACTAGAGGTTATAGCCTCAGAATTAAAGGACGTTCTTTTAGGAAGGAGATGAGGAGAAATTTCTTTAGTCAGAGGGTGGTATATCCGTGGAATTCTTTGCCACAGAAGGCTGTGGAGGCTAAGTCAGTGGACATTTTTAAGGCAGAGATAGATACATTTTTGATTAGTACGGGTGTCAGAGGTGATGAACAGATGGGGAGAAGCCAGGAGAATGGGGTTAGGAGAGACAGATCGGCCATGATTTGAATGGCGGAGTAGACTTGATGGGCAGAATGGCCTAATTCTACACCTATCACTTATGGCCTTTATTACTGGTATCCTGTGACTCTCTCCTTTGTAGTATCTGACTAACCACCTATCACATTAAATATGGATTAATCTTCTGGTTCTCAGATAGACTGTTCTAGCGCCCTCAATAGAAACATTTCACTATCTCCCCTCTTGATCCTTTATCAATAAATCTTTATCTTTGAAGACTGACTGACTCATCAGAGGGGTACATCAAAGCCATTCATCACTTGAACATCTCTTGGGTCATTTCCAAACCAATACACTAAAAAAAGACATTTCTTTCCTTGAAAATTGAAGCAGACAAAATTAGTTACTCGGGAAGACACCACCTCAAAAGGCAATTCTGAAGAAATAACTAATAATTAGAGTGGTCCATTCAGCCTTTCGATCCTGCTCTGACTTTATTCATGACCTCAACATTTTCCTGCCCATTCTCCATGATTCTTTTAACATGCAAAAATTTATCTCTTTTACAATGACTATTAAAATACATTTGGACAGATATATACAGAGGAAGGGTTCAGAGGGCAGTGAGCCAAATGCAGGCAGATTTCTAGCCCAGAAGGCCAACTTGATCAGCAAGGACAAGTTGGGCCAAAGGGCCTTTTTCCATGCTGTGTAGCCTCATGATTATTTTGAATAAAACCAATAACTGGTTCTTCACAGCTCTCTTGGGTAGTGAATTCTAAAGACTCACCATCCTTTGAATGAAGAAATTTATTTTCATTTGAATTCAAAATGGTCTTCCTTTTATTTTGAGGTGATGACTCCTAGTTCTAGACTCTGAAGTCAAGGGAACCATCTTCCCTGCTCCTACTCTCCAAGAATGTTGTGCATTTCAAGGAAGTAAATTCAATGTATTTTTATGGACAATTGGGTCTGTTGAGAAGGTGGTGTAGACTAATGGATGACTTTGTCTTTTGGCCTTCCATTCCCTCAAATTATCTTGTCCTTTGGTTAAATTGTAATTTTTAGCAAGGAGCTGGAACCAAATTCAAATTTAGGAGGAATGGTGGCTTGATATTGAAATAACCAGTCAAAGATGACTCTTCTAAGGGGACACAAGTCCAAATTGAAATCGGCAAGCAACAATGACTACACCTCAAGATGACTTGTGTCTCCTTCTTTTACTCAACCTTGCCCTGCTTCATCTCTGCTAATTTAAAGTAGTTGAGTGTCTGCAAGAGTGAGATCTGAGAATGGCAACGTAAGGATATATTCAAGGCACAGCTAAATAAATATGTCACGTTAACAGTCAAATAAAGAGTTGCTGATGGGGAAGATAAAATGGCGGGTTGGGGGGGGAGGGGGAAGGCTAGGGGTGCCAATTATCTCACTACCAAATAAGGGACAAAGTGACCTCACCCAGCCAGCAACCACGTGCTCCCGCTCCACCAATGGCGGCCACCCGGGGCGGGAGGCGGGCTGCTATGCAACCTCTGTTAGGCGGCGCCCGTGCCTCCAATGTCCGGACCCACAGCGCCACCTGGGCCTAATAGAGGGCAAGAGCGGTCCTGTACGGGACAAACCTATTTAGCCCAAAATACGGGATGTCCCAGCTAATACGGAACAGTTGGCAACCCTAGGGAAGACACATGTATATGGATCTTAAAACACTTGCCTGAATGGCCTGTTTCTGTGGTGAAAAATGTTATGTGATTCTCCACCCATGTTTAATTCCCTCTCCCCTCTATTCTTCCAGTCGCGTAGTGCACTCAATTACGTTTGGCAGTTTGCGCTCTAAGAGGGGGACAAATCCCAGAAGGGTTTCTATAATAATCCAGTAGCTTTGCTCAGATTACCGAGATTATTTTCTAAACCCCAGATTAATTTAAACAATTAACCAAATTTAAATTTGACTCTTGTCCCCAAATTGTTGATTCCAGTTCTTGATTATTACTCGACAATTAACAGAAGCATGGAATTCCTATGCCATCTCCGGTGTATTAAATAGCTTACAGGAAACAAAAGATGAAGGTGACGACAGTGGAATTTTTCGATGTCGCATGCCACTCCATTGCTTGGTGCAATACAAATGTTTCACTTGTTGCCGCGAGTGTATCCTGAAAAATATGAAATAATAAATTCAGAGCAGTAATGCATCCAAAATTCCAGCTCTCAGCAGTGGGGAAAAAAGTCAACATGCTTAAAAGGAAACCAATGCAATTATTGTGTATTTTTGGACCAGTGGAGGATATATTTTTATTCAAGATTTGTTGTAATCTTGCAGTTAGTTCACATCAAAAGTACAGTTCAGAAACAGGCCTTTTATCTGATGATGTCCACGCCAAACATATTGGTAAATTAAACTCATCCATTCTGCCTGCACATGATCCAAATCGTTCCATTCGCTGCATATTCATGTGCCTATCTAAAAGCCTCTCAAATATCACTGTTATATTTGCTTCCACTATCACCCCTGGCAAAGCATTCCAGGTACTTAGCATCTCTGTGTAAAAAAACTTACCCCGCATATCTCCTTTAAATTTACCCCCTTTCACGTTAAAGCAATGCCCCTTGGTATTTGACATTTTCACCGTAGGAAAAAGATTCCGATTATGTACCCTACCTATTATTCTCCTAATTTTTTATACTTCTATCGGGTCTCCCCTCAGCCCCCAAAGTTTAATAATGCTGCACCATGACTTCCTGACTCTTATACTCAATGTCCCGGCCGATGATGGCAAGCATACCATACATCTTCTTTAACACTCTATCTACTTGCGTTGCCAGTTACAGGGAACTATGCAGTTGGATCCCAAGATCCCTCTGTACATCAATGCTGCCAAGGATCCTGCAATTAACTGTGTACTTTCCCCTTACATTTGATCTTCCAAAGTACAACACCTCACATTTGGCATTTCTCCACCCACGTCTGTAACTGATCTATGTCCTGTATTATCTGTGGTATTATATTATCTATGGTCTGAGGAAGGGTCTCACCAGTTCCTTCTCTCCAGAAATGCTGCCTGTCCTGCTGAGTTACTCCAGCATTTTGTGTCTATCTTTTATGTCCTGCTGTATTCTTTGACAGCCTTGTTCACTGTCTGCACCTCCACTTTGCTCACCATCCCATCACCATTTCCACCTGTCATATACACACACACACAAAGTATATCTGCTTTTCCAGGGGCATATAAAAAGATCCCCTTCCATATTTTGAAGAATAATAAATTTATCTATGGATTTCTAGCTAATCTTTTTCCTTACTTATTGTTATCTATTCACTCTTTCTCTGCTGTTTGAGAGGGTCTACTGTTAGCTTGGCTGTCCCATTCTCTGAATTCTAACATTCGCAACCAGCACTTTGTTCGTACATTATGGGTTAGAAAACATTTTCTTGATTGTCTTTGGGGTGGGCAATTAGTGCTAAGATTTCTTTTGACTTGTTCCATAATCAACGACAAGGACATCTCCTGTCTGGAGAAGTGAAACGTCGCCTATTCTTTTTCTCCAAAGATGCAGCTTGATCCGCTGAGTTACTCCAGCATTTTGTGTCTATCAAAGACATCTCTTTGCTGCAGAACCCATTATTCTAGACTACCAGCACTGATCAGAGCACTAATGCAAACTAATTCAAATATAAAAATAAAAGTGTGTAGTTATGAGAATTATAATTTCGTAGGTAGATTTCAATGGAAACTCTGGAATTATTTTCACCAAGGACAAAAGTTTCTCCTCCTGCCTTATCCTTGTAAACACAAGAGACTGGAGTGTGTAGGAAGGAACTGCAGATGCTGCTCGAAACATCACCCATTCCTTCTCTCCAGAGATGCTGCCTGTCCCACTGAGTTACTCCAGCAATTTGTGTCTATCAAAGACATCTCTTTGCTGCAGGACCCATTATTCTAGACTACCAGCACTGATCAGAGCACTAATGCACACTAATTCAAATATAAAGATACGTGTGTAGTTATGAGAATTATAATTTCGTAGGTAAATTTCAGTGGAAACTCTGGAATTATTTTCACTGAGGACAAAAGTTTCTCCTCCTGCCTTATCATAGACGTACAGGTATGTAGGTTAATTGGCTGGGTAGATGTAAAAAATTGTCCCTAGTGGGTGTAGGATAGTGTTAATGTACGGGGATCACTGGGCGGCACGGACTTGGAGGGCCGAAAAGGCCTGTTTCCGGCTGTATATATATGATATGATATGAAACATAGAAAATAGGTGCAGGAGTAGGCCATTCGGCCCTTCGAGCCTGCACCGCCATTCAATACAATCATGGCTGATCATCCAACTCAGTATCCCATACCTGCCTTCTCTCCATACCCCCTGATCCCTTTAGCCACAAGGGCCACATCTAACTCCCTCTTAAATATAGCCAATGAACTGGCCTCAACTACCTTCTGTGGCAGAGAATTTCACAGATTCACCACTCTCTGTGTGAAAAAAAACGTTCTCATCTCGGTCCTAAAAGACTTCCCCCTTATCCTTAAACTGTGACCCCTTGTTCTGGACTTCCCCAACATCGGGAACAATCTTCCTGCATCTAGCCTGTCCAACCCCTTATCCTTGTAAACACAAGAGACTGGAGTGTGTAGGAAGGAACTACATTCTACATAATAGATTTATCCTGCCTTATCCTTGCAAACACAAGAGACTGGAGTGTGTAGGAAGGAACTGCAGATGTTGCTCGAAACATCACCCATCCCTTCTCTCCAGAGATGCGGCCTGTCCCACTGAGTTACTGCAGCACTTTGTGTCTATCTCATGAGACTGGTGTGTTTGTTGCAATGTTATTTCTGCAAAGCCTTTAAAATACACGCAGTGCTTCGACTCTGACAAGTGTGTGCTTACTCCCTGATGTTGCAGGCGGGGATACTTAGTCCTACAGATGATTAGCTGGGCTGTAAACCCCAAGTGAAGAGCCACAGACTCACCTTGAAGACAACAACCAGACGACCTGCCGCAACTTCGCCGCCGCCATCGTTGATAAAGGCAACCTGGGTCCTTCCTCTGTGCCGTCTCTCCAGGGTGACCATCGTTATTGCTCCTACTTCAGCTGGAGAGCGGGAGGAGAGGGGAGGGGGCTCCTTTCGATAGAAAGTTCTCACAAATAAAAAAAATAAAAATAATAATGATTTTAAAGCGCCTGGTTTATTCTAAATATGTGTGCAAAATTACCGCGGCAAAGTAGGAGACGCTGACACCCACAGCGCAGATAGAGCGGTTTCTGGAGACGTAGATTGTGCGCGCAGAGGATAAAAAGACCCAGAAGAAATTAGGTTTAAATGTAGTTTAGACACAAAATGCTGGAGTAACTCAGCGGGGACAGGCGGCATCTCTGCAGAGAAGGAATAGGGTGACGTTTCGGGCAGAGACCCTTCTTAGAAACATAGAAAATAGGTGCAGGAGGAGGCCATTTGGTCCTGCGATTCATTGTGATCATGGGTGATCATTAACAATCGGTGACCTGTGCCTGCCTTCTCCCCATATCCCTTGATTCCGTTAGCCCCTGGTCTTCAGACTACAGATTAGTTTAGAGATGCAACGCGGAAAGAGGCCCTTCGGCCCACCAAGTCCATACCGACCCCGTACACTATCCTACACAAACTAGGGAAAATTTACAATTTTACTGAAGCCAATTAACCTACAAACCTGTACGTCTTTGGAGTGTGGGAGGAAACCAGAGCACCCGGAGAAAACCCACACGGGAATGGACGAACACCGTACAGACAGCACCCGTGGTCAGGATTGAACCCGGGTCTCTGGCGCTGCAAGGCAGCAACTCTACCGCTGCACCACCCTAATATACTACAAGTCCTGGAATCAGAAATCATTGACCCATGCAGACAGAACCAATAATTAACATTTCAAACTAAAAACCTAACACCAGAGTTGAAAAAATTAATAAACCGTGTTTTAATTAGTTTAGTTTGTAATGAAATTCCTTGATCACTTGAAGTTCACAGAGTAAACAGTACTCTTACAGAAATGATAAATAAAACATTATATATAAGGACACAGCAGAATGATGCTAGTGCAAAATCCAATTAGTACTTAAGATTATTAAAGAACAATAATGGAATGGCTGAATGAAGTAGAGTAAAGGGTAGGAAAATTACTGCAGATGCTGGTACAAATCGAAGGTATCACAAAATGCTGGAGTAACTCAGCGTGTCAGGCAGCATCTCAGGAGAGAAGGAATGGATGACGTTTCGGGTCAAGACCCTACTTCAGATACCTAGAGTAAAGGGTAAGAGTGTTGGGCAGCACTTGGGAGTGAAAGAGGTGATTGTTTCAGGAGTCGATAATTATGAGGAAGAGTTGTTCTTGAGTCTCAATATCCGAGCTTTCAAGCTCCTATATCTTCTCCCAGAAGGTCAAAATGAAAAAGAGAATGACAGGCATCTTTGACAATAATTTTTTATTCAACTCTTGATATCCTTCAACATCCGAAGTTCCTTGGACTAGCTGTAAGTAACTTTTGCCCTTTTTAGAAGTTGCCTGTTGGGAAGACACCTCGCACTTTGCAGCCTCTCGATTCAACTTTTCCGGTCTTCATGAATGAGCCCATTATTTCAGACAGAAATTTTCAATAATCCTATCATTTCCATTTACAACTACTGAAGGCCCACTTGTTCCTTTCCTTGTCCAACCATCGCCAATCTTTTGTAAATCAAAAGCAAAATGCCGCAGATGTTGGAACATGAAATAAAAAAACCTTTTGTGATTCTCAGGGACAACTTAATAGAAGTATATAAAATTATGAGAGGCAGAGATAGGGTAGACAGTAGAACTCTTTCCCCAGGGTGGAAATGTCAAATATTAGAGGGCATAGGTTTCATGCACGGGGAGAATGTTTTAAAGATATATGCGAGGCAATTTTCTTTTAAACAGTGTGTGATTGGAAAATGCTTCCGGGGAGATGGTAGAAGCAGACCCTACCAGCAACATTTAAGAGGCACATGAACAAGAAGGGAATAGACGGATACAGACTATGTGTAGACTTTTGGGATTAGTTGGGCTGTCATAATGGTCATGGCAGATAGGAGGGGCCAAAGCTTCTGTTCCTGTGTTATAGTGTTCTATGTATCATTATTCCCCTTTGTAAATTTGATTTGTGTATCTTTAAACTTTGTAGAGATACAGCATGGAAACAGGCATCTCGGCCCACCAACTCCGCGCCGACCAGCAATCACCCTGTACACGAGCACTATGCTATACACTAGGGACTATTTACACAGGCTAATTAACTTACAAGCCTGTATGTCTTTGGACTGTGGGAGGAAACCAAAGCACCCAGAGAAAACCCATGCAGTCACAGCAAAAATGTACAAACTCCGCACAGAAGGCACCCTTAGTCAGGATCGAACCTGGGCCTTTGGTGCTGTAATGCAGCAACTCCACCCCTGCACCACTATGCTGCCTCTGATGTGCTTGGATATAATGCAAAACAAAGCTTTTCACTGTACCTCAATACACGTGACAATTATAAACCTAAACCTAAACCTAATCTCTCCTCCTATATATTTTTTGAACTTTCTGCTTCTTTCCTTTCATCAAGGCATTGTGATTTGCAGCAGGGAAACAGGCCTTAAGGCCCAACATGCTGACCAAGTTGCCTCAGAGAGCTGGTCCTACTTTACTGTGCCTGGTACATATCCCCCCCCCAAACCTTTTGTATCCATAAACTGTGTCTTTTAAATGCCATAATGGTACCCACTTCTACCATTTCCTCTGGCAGCTCCTTCCATTTACGCACCACCCACTGTGTGAAAAAGTTGGCTCTCGGGTCACTTTCAAATCTTTCCTCTCCCACCTTCACCCTCTAGTTTTAGACTTCCCTACCCTAGGGGGAAAGGCTGTGGTTACTCACTTTGTCTATGGTACTCATTTTTATATCCCTCTTCAAGGACACCTCCCAGCCTCCTATGCTCCAGGGAAAATTGCCCTTGCTTCTCCAGCCTCTCCTTATAAATCAAACCTTCCAGTCCTCATAACATCCTCGTAAATCTTTTTTGCACCCTTTCCAATTTAATGACATCCTTCCTATAGCAGAGAGGCCAGAACTATATTCAGTACACCAACTGTGGCTTTACTAACATCTTGAGCAGTTGGAACAGCCTGTCCCAACTTAGTATTCAATACCCTGACTGATGAAAGCAAGCATTTCAAACACCTTCACCATAGAGAAACTGCAGATGCTGGTTTATAATAAAGAAAAACACAAAGTGCTGAAATAATTCAGCAGGTCAGGCAGCATCTCCGGAGAAAAGATATAGATGACGTTTAGGGTTGGGACCCTTCTTCAGACTGAAAGGGGGGGGGGTGTTCTTTGTTCTACAACACTCCCCAGAACTCTATCATTTACTGTGCAAGTGCTGGCCTGGTTTATCTTTGCAAAATGCCTCGTATTTCTCTAAATTCCATCCATATTTCCCTGGGTCCATTGGCCCAGTTGATCAATTGTAATCTTGGGTAACCTTCATCACTGTAGAACTATACCACCAATTTTAGTGCCTGCTGCAAATTTACTAACTATATCACTTATAATGTCATCCAGAGCATTAATATAATTACCGGACAACAGTAAACACAGCACTGATTCCTGTGGTACATCACTTGTTACAGGCTTTCAGTCCAAGAAACAATCCTCTACCAACATCTGACTCCCCCCTTCAAGACACTTTTGTATACAATTCACCAGCTTGCCCTGGATCCCATTTCCTCCTCTCTATTTGCTTAAAACCTGCTGTTTCTCATTTATTCTACAAGTCACTGATCTATATATTAATCATATTTCTTGCTCCACAGATGTTACCTAGCCTGCTGAGTACAAATATTTTTTGTTTCCTATATATTTCAAAGTCACACTATTTCCATTACATGTAGATGGCACAATAAGGATTTTCCCATCTATAGCTTGGATGCCATTTTAAAAACAGGTGTAGCCCACTGAAAAGCTCTTTAAGAAGCAGAAATGTACTTAACGAAGAGAATATCAAATCAAAAGTTCCATCCTAATATAAACTAAGCTCTGGCATTATAATCTGTCAAAATGACACAGACATGGCCGCACATGGAAAATCCTTACCAGGGCATCACTGTAAGAGGCTTACAAGCATTTTATCATGACACACAAAATTAGTTGCTTTTAACTGCAGTCAATCTTACGATCCCAAAAGCAGTTGAGGCGACAGGGACAATATTTGCTCTTCAAGTTATGCCTGAGGAATTATGACAGAGTCCTAAGGCATAGGAAGGAGCTGACTCTAGTTCATTTCAGCCTAGTCATCTGAAAGAAGTTTAAATGTGCTGTACTGTGACAGTGAAACGACAATGTGATGAAATGCCCAGGACATTTGAACCCACAACCTTCACTTTGGAGACAACTCTCATCAATGGAATTATGCATGCATGAATTATCATTGAGTAGATGCATTTGAGAAAAGGCTCCAGTTGTCCCACATTTAGAAGGTGGTATATTTCATGCCCTGTTTGAGTCTTATATCCAATATACCCAAATACAGAGAGTGAAGCTTGCTATGTTTATCAACTGCGACGTTATCATTATGTTTGTGGCACGGTGGCACAGCGTTAGAGTTGCTGCATTGCAGTGCCGGAGACCTTGGTTCGATCCCGACTACGGGTGATGTCTGTACGGAGTTTGTACGTTCTCCCCGTGACCGCATGGGTTTTCTCCGAGATCTTCTGTTTCCTCCCACACTCCAAAGACGTACAGGTTGGTAGGTTAATTGGCTTGTAACAAGTGTAAATTGTCCATAGTGTGCAGGATAGTGTTAATGTGCAGGGATTGCTGGTCGGTGTGGACTCGGTGGGCCGAGGGGCGCTGTATCTCAAAACTAAACTAACGCCAATCTTCCATTGTTAGGATGCACATCCAAACAATGGAATGTTTGTACGTCCAAAAGATCAATAATATTCGTACACAGCACATGATGAGGAATAAAAAGCACAAGCTGTACAAAAGACATCAAGCAAACATGCTGAATCTCCATGAAACGGTATCTTCAGGAGTAACCATCTTGAGGGCAAGGTGGGTGGGAAGAGGAGTAGGACAAAGTGTAAGACCTACTGGCGCCTCTCATAGACCTTGCTTATGTTGGCATGAAATGGAACAACTTTCCGCCTCAATCATTTAAATAAACACGACATTCTCAACAAGACCATTTTAATGGAGGTTTTAAGGTTCTCTTCATGAAAACTAGATGTGTATACAGTACTGCTTAACACCAAAGTACAATCAAGATGAACAACATTGAAATAAAGATTTCAATCATCTCTTCACAAACACGTTAAAAAAAAATTAGTCAAACCACAGTTCAAATAAAACAAAGACTAATAAACTATACTATCTTTAAACTCAAATAAAGATTTTCTTTGGACAGAACAAAAAATTGACCCAAACCACCAAGTGCTGAAGGAACTCAGTGGATCAGGCAGAACCTGTGGAGGAAATGTTGGGGTGATGTTTCGGGTCAGGACACTTCTTTAGACTGATTGTACTCGCGAGGGTGAAAACTGGAAAAGAGAGCTAAATGCTTTTGTATAAAGGATTCATCCGTCAGTATAAACAGGGGGTTAAAAAGGGAAAATTACATAGTCTGGAAAACCTCATCCAGGGCAGAGGAATCTGATAAATTTATCACTGCACAATGTAATGGAATTACTAGTCATTTCAAATAAATTGCCCCATTTTGTCACCATCATCATTGCTTATTTCTTCTTGCTTATTTCGAAGCACCTTTTTTAGAAATAGGGCAGCTCGGTGGTCGAGCTGCTGCCTTACAGTGCCAGAGACCGAGTTCAATCCTGACTACGGGTGCTGTTTGTACGGAGTTGTACATTCTCCCTGTGACTGCGTGGGTTTTCTCCAGGTGCCCCGGTTTCCTCCCACACTCCATAGACGTATAAATATGTAGGTTAATTGGCTTTGGTTAAAAAAAAGTTGTAAATTGTCCCTGGTGTGCAGGATAGTGTTAGTGAACGGGGTAATAGCTGGTCGGTGTGGACTCAACGGGCCTATTTCCGCACTGTATCTCTAAAGTATCTTTAAAGTAAAGTACCTTTGTAGAATTTCTCCAGAAGGCTCAATGAAGGGCGCTGCTTGGAAAGGTCCTGATCAGATAGTATTTTTGCTCAGTTTAAAACCAGATGTTCATTTTAGCCTTGGACAGAGGCGGTAAAGCTAAGACTGGCCTCCAACTTGGATGGACCTCAGGAATGCAAGTGTGGCGGGAGAAGCACTTGCACTTGCACTTGCAGTGACATATTCCAGCATGTTTGGAGGTGACGGAAGCAATCTATCCTGTGGTCCAGCGTCGTGCCATCCACACTTCAGCTCATTTGTGACAGGTTTGCCAATACATGCCAAAACTCAACCTACTAAAGTCCCAGCCTGGGATCGGGAAGGAGAAACGTCAACAGTAAATGCAAGCAATACTTCGATCCCGTGGTAAGCAGATGAAGGATTAGTGCTTTGAAGGACGGAGGTGGTGACAGAAATATTGCCAGCGACAACAATGGCCTTTTAAGAAATGGAGTCCATTGAGATTAGAAACCAGAAGCTGACCTGGGAAAATAAAACAGAAACCCTTGGAAGAAACATTATGTTTCGATATTTGAGTTATTAAATGGGACCATAGATCATAAACAGATCTTAAATATTTCATGGCTGATCATTCTGTTCTTTTGCAGTCTAGTAAATTAAACGCATATGAAATATTTCCAACATTTGGATGACATTTTGTAATAAGATCTCAATGTTCTAAAATGATTCACTTTTTTTCATTAAAAATAAAGAGAATCCCACATGTTTGGGGCAGAGTTTTAAACATAATATTCCATGGTTCACAATAAGTCAAGTTCACAATAAGGCAATGAAGTGCAGTCACAGAACATGGGGCAGCACAGCACAGGAACAGGCCATGATGTCTGTGCCGAGCATGACTCCAAATTAAACAAATCCCTTCTGCTTACACTCTGGAACATGCTGCTAGGGATGGGGATAGATGAGATATGATAGTGAGGACGTCAAAGGTTACGGGGAGAAGGCAGAAGAATGAGGTTAGGAGGGAAAAATAGACTGGCCATGATTGAATGGGGGAGTAGACTCGAGGGGCTAAATGGCCTAATTCTGCTCCTAGAACTTGTAGTCTTATGATTGATTTGGAAAGGAATGGCAGTGCCTCTGAGGCGGCAGAACTTTGGAATTCACAAGATAGCTAATTACCTCTGATCTGGGCAGCAGTCCAATAAACCTCTACAGACTTGCACCCACCGACTCCAAGCAGAAATTCCCTTATTTATCATTGAGTGGTCTTACCCTCTCCCAAGTCACGTTCTTGTTTTTAATGTATGTTTAAAATGCTTTGGGGTTCTCCAATTCTATTTGCCAAGGAATTCCATGGCTCCATTTGGCCTTCCTAATTCCCTGCTTGAGTTCTCTCCTGCGGTCTTTATATTCCTCAAATGCCCCTTCTGATTTCATCTTCCTGTACCTTAAATAGGCTTCTGTTTTCTTTTTGATCAATTTTACAACCTCTCGTCACCCATTCCTTCTCTCCAGAGATGCTGCCTGACCCGATGAGTTGCTCCAGCATTTTCTGTCTACCTACAAAATGCTGGAGTATCTCCTGTTATCTAAAGTTCTCTTACCATTCCATTTTCCATCCTAGCCTCTTCTCCTGACTGAAATATGTTGGTCATGAACTCTGATCAGCTTTTCTTTGGGCATCTCCCACATGTCAGATATGGACTTGTCCAATTCCAGCTGCTTCCAATTTACTCTCCCCAACTGCTGCCTAATGATTTAATTTGCCCTACTCCAATTTACTACCTTTCCCCAAGGTCCAGACTTATCCTTATTTCAGAACTCTCTTCAAACCTATGGAGAGGTGATCACTGTTCCCCCAAAAATTCACCCACTGAAACACCAATCTTTCTGCTGGGCAAAGTTTCCAATACAAACTCCAGTGTAATCCCTCCTGCAGATGGATTATCTACATCCTGCTTCAAGGAACCCTCTAGAATGCACACTTCAAATGCTGCCCCATCCAAGTCTCTTGCGCTAAGGAAGTCCCAGTGAATATCGGGCAAGTTAAAGTCACTCACAACTTAACTTTATTCTTTTACATTTTTCTGTAATCCGCTTATATATCGATTCCATCTCCCGCTGGCCTTTGGGAGTCCTATAGTGTAATTTCATCAAACTGATTGCACGTTGTTGCCTCAGTGTGTCCTCTCTGAGAACAGTGAGACATTCTCTCCGATTAGTAACGGAAATTCCTCCGCCTCTTTTACCTCCTCCATCACGCCTGAAACATCAAAAACCTGGAACATTGAGCTGTCCCTCTCGCAACCATGTTTCTGCAATGGCCACTACATCATAGTCCCAACCACCGACCCAGTCAAGTTCATCTGCTTTTCTCATAATACTCTTTGCATTGTAATAATCACACTTCAGCCCGTCAGTCTCGCCATATTCATCAACCTCTCCCTGCCTGTCTTTCCTTTCAGACTTGCCTGTCGTCACCTTTATCTTCCCATCAATCCATCCACTTGCTGGCCTGATGCTCTGGTACCCACACCCACTGCACAAGTTTGAAAACCTCCCGTGTTTGTGTGTGCTTCCCAAGACTGTGTGGGTTTCTCCAGGTTACCCCCCCACCAAAAAAAAGACATGTTAGCAGGTTAACTGCCTATTGTAAATTATGCAGTTTTGGCATGAATCCAATGAGTCAAATCATGTTGTAAAAGTTAAGTGAGGTAAAGAAAACAGGCAGATTCTCATTATCAATGAGTCTAGGCTACAAAAGGCAGGGAGGCACAAGAGACTGCAGATGCTGGAATCTGCAGCAAAAGGAGAACAGTAGTAAGAACTTGACAGATCAGACAGCATCCATGGAGGGAGATGGACAGTCAATATTTTGAGTTGAGACCCTTATTCTAAACCCGAAACATTGACTGTCCATTTCCCATCACAGATGCTGCCTGACCCACTGAGTTTCTCTAACTGCTCTCCTTTATTTTGCTACAAAAAGCTAATTTGCCGAAGATAATAAATGAAAGCCATTCAGAAATTAAGGTTTCATCATTGCAATCATGCCACAACTCTTTCTCCAGTTCTGAATGAGCTTCCATTGACAAATCAATCAGTTTAAATAGTCTGCAAAAATGTAGAGGTTTCATTAAGCATTCCATTTAAATTAGGGCAGTGTTTGTGCAAAAAATCTCTTGACATGCTGCAGTATAACAGATTAGTGTTGCTCGTTTGAACTGACTTCAAATTTAATAATCATAAATCTGTCCAGTAAAAACTCTATTTGCAGAGCAATGCTGCACGTTAACTAAAACCATTCACAATATCTCGCCGAAAGAGAATGTGCTTCCAGAAATTCTGCATATTGGAATAGTCTTGAGGAAAGGAAAGATTTCTACATCAATCTAAAGCTTGATGTTACGGAAATTGTTTTAATGCAACATGCAAACCTCTGCAGTCTTTGACAAAAGGAAAGATGTGGCAACAAAGCAATTTTTTTCCATTGGATTAAAATATGAATGTGGGAACAATTTTTTAAGGCAAATGGTGAAAAAATGATTCCTCAAATACTTTAGGGGAAATGCATTAATACAAATTAGGGCAAATACATTGTGCTGAATGGTTGTCTCGGGTTCTCTGACAAAAGAACACCCCGTTTGCCACCCCTTGTTGGTAGTTCTGCATTTTGTTTTGTTTAGTTTCAAGATAGAACAAGGCCTTCAGCTCACTGAGTCTACACTAACCATCAATCACCTGTTCACACTAGTTCTATGTTATCCCACTTTCTAATCCACTCCCTGCACACTGGGGCAATTTACAGAGGCATATTAACCTACAAACCAATACGCCTTTGGCACGTGGGAGGAAACTGGAGCACCAGCACGAAATCCACATGGTCAGAGTGTGCAAACTCCACACAGACAGCACTCGAGGTGAGGATTAAAACCGGGTCTCTGACATTGTGAGGCAGCAGCTCTATCAGCTGCACCACTGTGCCGCCCAGTTTAGACTATTCTTTCCAAACACTCATGAATGGTGTGTGAAAACATTTCTGAAAGGGTGGGTGATGAGAGAAGGAGGAACGATTGGGAAAATGTTGTATCGATCGGACACTGTTTTACAATAAATATGGAACTTCGTAGAAACTGCAAATACAAGAAGCAAGCAGAAACATAAACCCTATTATGGAAAACTAAGAGGTTAGCATCTTTTTTGTAAGTAATCTTCATTAAAATAGTGAAGAATCCATTAAATATTAGAACCTTTCCCGTTACATTTTAAGCCAGCAATGAAAATGCTCAGCATCTGTGGGGAGCATTGGAATAAGAGTAATGCATGCAATACATAAACGTTGAAATATAAACAAGAAACAAACTGCTGGAGGAACTCAGCAGGTCAGGTAGCATCTGTGGAGGGAAAGTTGAACAATGTTTTGTGCCAGGACATTCCAACAGTCTGAAGAAAGGTCTTGAAACTCTGAAACTCCCTATACCCTTCAGCAGTTTGTTATTGCTCAAGATTCCAGCATCTGCAGTCTCTTGCATCTCCAGTTAAATTATGAAGGATTCAGGATGAAGGTTGTATTCTCTCAAATGTGGAAGATGAAAGGTCAATTACACCACAGTGTTTATGACTGAAGAATTGATGGAAGCAAACAAGACAAACTATTTCCTATGGAGAAGAGCACCGAAACAGATAATTACAACCATCCATCTAGTGTTGGTGTCAGCAAGCGACATTGTGTGCAAGGCGTTTTGATAATCCACATCAAACCCGCACCTCTAGAAATCTTGCTGAAATTATGGGATCAATTTAAAATTTCAAAACCACAGTAGATTTTAATTGGGCAGTGTTAAGGGTTATGGAACCAAGGTGAGTATGTATAATTAAAATACAGATCAGCCAAAATCCAGTTAAATGGTGGCGTAAATGGTCAGCTATTGTCAGAATAACTGTGGGAATATCCAGTGCCTTTTCCCTCTCCAGGTAATTGTCAATTCTCCTTTTTCTTTCTTCGCTGCGACAAATATCGTGGCATTATATTTTCCAATCATCTCGTTTTGTGCAATAATACTTCAAATCATTCATATTCACAATGCACAATGAAAATATTGCACTCTTTAATTAGATCCATTGAGTAAGCCGAGGGCCTTTTAATAGACTATCATACATATTTTGGAATTGCCTGACATCAAATAATGCCCAGTTCATCATAATTGGAGGAATCATTTAAAAGCAGAGGTTATCCACACTTAAAAGAAATAATTCAAGCGACATGCATTGCCCAGATTTAAAGTTTAAAACATCCTTATGAGCAGTCAATAAAGATATATTCAACATCAATAGTTTTCATTTTAATACAAAGAGTGGTAAATCACATGGCATATCTTGTTGACGTAAAGTTCAAGTCATCCGATGAGCCACAACACACGAGGCAATCATGTTCTTCAGATCAATTCAAAAGTTAGAAGTTCTAGTGTTTAGATAATGGTTTCTTTATTAATTCTATTGCTACCCCATTGCCTTGCATGAGCATCCCTTTTGTGATTTTGTCATCCTACCTTCTGCTGTAGTTGACTTTTCCTTTGGTCTGTCCTCCCTTTTCCCCTGCATCTTAAAACATGCTCTCTAACTTTTTCCAACTTCTGTTTAAATTCACCTGGAACAATAACAAATCTCTTTTTTCTCTCTTCGGGCGCTGCATGACCTGCCGAGTATTTAAACATTTTCTGGTGTTATTTCAAGTATTTTCATTTTCCTTTTATAGTATTCTGCAGATATTTGGAGATTGAAACCTAGTTGAAGAGACCACATTGTTCACCGAAGGTATTTATTCACAAAGTGCTGGAGTAACTAAGCAGGTCGGGCAGCATCTCGGGAGAGAAGGAATAGGTGATGTTTCGGGTCGAGAAGAAGGGTCTGAAGAAGGGTCTCGACCCGAAACGTCACCCATTCCTTCTCTCCCGAGATGCTGCCCGACCTGCTGAGTTACTCCAGCACTTTGTGAATAAATACCTTTGATTTGTACCAGCATCTGCAGTTATTTTCTTATACCACATTGTTCACCACTAGGTTACAAGCAGACAGAAACATCGCTGACTCACTTGACAGGTAACAGGCCTCTGAGCCTTTCAATTCCGATGAATCACTCACATTAGTTCCACTCCCTAAACACTAGGGGCAATTTACAGAGGCCAATTGACCTGCACACCCACGTGACTTTGAGATGTGGGAGGAAAACGGAGCACCCGGGAGGAAACCCACACAGTCAGAGAAGATGCAAACTCCACACAGACAGCACCCGAGGTTAGAATCAAACCTGGGTCTCTGGCGCTGTGGCAGCAGCTGTTATTCAGCAATTGTCCGGGAGTTTGCAAAAATCATCCCTTGCCCGCACCATGCCCTGCCCTCCCCTTTCTGAGCCAGCTCGCATTAGTTTCTTTCCTCCCATGAACAAGCGCGCTCTCCCCTCTCTGCTCCTGCCCCAAAACAAGTGCTGAGATGGAAGACATTGTTGCTCGGCACAATGGGATGTTCACCACCGAATTGCAAGCAGGCTTACATAATAACGATTAATTGAAAAATAAAACTAACATCAAATGCAGTTTAAATCACTTTAATAAAGTGTGCAACTCAAGATTGCTCTCAATGTACAGCGTTCCGCACTGACAACAATGGAGTGATTGGTGTACAGTACTGTAAACTGACAATTGAATGGAGTGGTCATGTGTTTCTTTCATTAAATACATTATGATCTACCAATTCTGGTAAATCTTGCTAATCATGCGTGATATAAACTCACGGTGCAAATGAATCCATTCAGACCTCCACAAGAGTTATTTTTGTCAACTGCAAAAGTGGGGGATCTTCAGTGGAATAATTCAAAAACTCAGATGAAGGCGTCATGTAAGCTCGAGTCAACTTGAATATCATTGTCTGAAACTATTCAGTAATCAAAGGATTCTCTCATTGCAGCACTCATTTGTGCCCATTGTGCATTAAAATAGGGCTACACTGCACACAGTATAAACCACACTCCACACCTCTGGAGGGCAGCAGTAGTTGAACAGTGCCACTCCGGACATTGCAGTATCCCAATTCAATGCACACTTTCAGTCCTTGGAAAGAAAAAGAGTTTTAAAAAGGCACTGCTAAATTGCATTTATCTTACAATTTACAAATTAGGCAGCTTAATTAAATTGTGTTGCCTGGTCATGTTTCAAATTTACACATTTAATGCAGTTTTAAAAAAAACACACCAACAATCGATGGGATCATTGAACACTGCAATGGACAACACTTCTCTGGTGGATTTTTGGTCATCCTGGTTTCTGACTGTTACTACCAACTTGAGGTATGTTCTGGCATTCAACGTAGCTGAGACTAGAGTCCTTACAGATCCCTGCTGAGCAGGAGGAGAAACGTTCCCGGCTCTGGTGCTGCACTTCCTATCTTCTTGTGCGTCTGTGAGGTTGGGCAAAGCTGAACCACTTCGGCAGAATGCGTAACACAATCCCAAACCAATTTGCAAGTCAACAGCCCTGGCCTCATTTCCAAGGTGGTCACTGCTTTGGACAATGCTTCATGCAGACCCGAATGCCAGGGGTTATTTGCACAGTCGAGGGCTGACGTCAGACAATTTAACAGGCTGATACTATATTGCTGAAGACAAGGAAAAGACCCACTGTCCTTGACTGGCCAGGCATTAAAGTGAGATACTGCAATTTTAATTGATGCTTCATCGCTCCCTGCCCCTGTCCATTCTGCTCCCATGTGGAACTCCTCTCCCAACTCCCACTGTGGTTGGAAGTCAAGGTTTCTGATTTCGGGATTTAGTGGGAAAAGGAGCTGCGGCAAATGGATCGGCTCCTTGCACTTGGGAAGTCCTTGAGTGCAGAGTGGCAGTGTTTGTGGCTCCTCGTGCCCCCTGCAGCATATCGGGAGTAACTGCATAGGCATTGGGCAGCTGACCCTGCCACTCCTCCTCTTTGAAGTGGCGAGAGTACTTGGATAATGCTTGAGGATGAAAGGCTTGGGGGTTCCCTGAAGGCAGCAATGACTCATGAGATCGCAAAGTGCTGGGAGTTTGCATTTGGTGGTTATGAGAATTATTGAAGCTTTTTATCGGGTCTTGCTGGCCGGCAGCTAGGAAAGGTGCAGCTCTGTGCTGGACTCCGTGAGATGACCCAACATTCGAGTCTTGAAGACCTGGGAACCTACTTTGAAGAATCTGATTGTCTGCTCCAACGCCTCCAAACTGGGATTGAGTAGTTACGTTTTCTGGGGCTTCCGTGACAGGAGGGTACAGAGCCGTCTCTTCCAATGTTGCCAGCGTTTTCTTTTTTGAAAACGGTGCCCTTGTGAAGACATCCGTCTCCTCGGTTAGATTTCTGGCAGCATTTGCTTTCATTTTAAACGGAGCCTTGGTAAAGACATTCACGGCACCCTGCGCCGTTTCAGTGCCCCTTGCGTTCCTGAAGGGGGCGGCAGAGAAGACATCTGCCTCGTGGGTGATCTCTTCACTCTTCTCCACGTGGAGCTGGGATGTCTGTGCTGACAGGTCTGCTCCAACTGAACCGTCAAGGCTAGGTTGTGCTTCGGCCGCCTGTCCCAAACGGCACACTGAACTCGAGGGCTTATTGGGATCCTCGTCATCTTCGGAATCCAACAGTAGAGGTCGGTGGCCGCTGCTGTCCAGGAGATCGCTACCATCCTCAATGCAATCTTCGTCGCTGCTGTGCATTGAACCACAGCTGGAAGAACACGAACGGTTCGGCCAATTCACTCTCTCGGCATCGGGCCCCTTTGACTCACCAGACTCCAAGAAAAGAGGAACATTATTGGCAGACGATCGGAACTGCTCCACAGAATGGCCAGATGTATCCATTGGGAAACCTGGAATAAAATAAAAGCCTAATTAATATTCTCCGTCAATGATGCTGCACTCCCCGAACTCCGCTGGTACCATACATTGATTTAGTGGTGCAGTGAGTTTGCATAAGACCCCGATTAAATCCTATGATTTTTAGCAAGACTCTGGACCCTGCCACTACAATGCACATTTGACTTTCACCCACTCCCAATATTCCTTTCAGTCCAGTGAAAGGCCGGTTTCCTTAAGGGACACGTGCTTCGAATGGTAGGACGTGAAAAGGCAAGTCTTAACAACTTTGTGGATGTCCAAAGGAAGTCCACTTGAAACTTAACTATTTCACCCAAATGTTCTCTCACAATCTGCATGATGAACACAGAAATTGAGATAGGCAGAAGCAATCACAGACAGACCAAAATAGTCTGTTGTACTTTGAAAGCCAAGGGTGTCTCAGTGTTGCTCCTTTTCCATTGCAATTGGTCTCAGAACTCCCACCTCAAAGCATTTCCATAGAAGCTCACCAAAGCGATTTATTTCAAACTTTGCCTCCTTAATTAATTGGGCCACTTTTGCTCCGTACTCAACAGTTCTCTTCTTTTACACATAAATATTGAACAAGCTTTGCTGTAAAAGCAATGCTGGTTAAATACAAAAGGGTTTTAATGGAATATATCAATCGCACTATTTTAAATTTTCAAATATTTGAGGGCTTGTTTTGTTTTGCTTTGGCTCTTTGCTTTTCAAAATATGGCCCGGAAAGGGTTCAGAAGATAAGGAGCAACGTAAAAAGATTCCAAGGTGCAGCCATATTGCAATAGCATGTTGTCAGAGCACATGTTGAAACATGGAGATTGTCATGCTACACGTAAACAGCCACAGTAACCAATGCACAGCAAAGACCTCAGCAGGAACAAGGAATTAAGCATTTCAAAGGTAGGGTGTCTAGTGTGTACAACATCAAAAGCTTAGTGTGCAATCTAAGTACTGCATGTAAAATCTAGTAGCTGCAGGACTCTTTAGATGTATGCTTCAGAAGCTCCTGTTAATTAAAATCAGAGAGCATAGCATCTTTACACTGATTGTAGGGTAAATGAATGATGACGGAATCCCCAACAAGCATTTCAGTGCGAATTAAAGACCCGTGAAAACTGAATTGGGATTCTAGGTAATTGAACAATGAGGGAAACTGTTGTGTAGGAAAGAACTGCAGATGCTGGTTTATACCATAGACACAAAATGCAAGAGTAACTCAACGGGTCAGGCAGCATCTCTGGAGAAACGGAATAGGTGACGTTTCGGATCGCAACCCTTCTTCAGACTCACCATCAGGGAAACAGATTGCCTGCTGTCTACAAAAGGCAATGCCAGATCAACTAAACAATGGAGACGACCCAACAGCAGGGAAGACCAAAACACTGATCAATGAGGACCAAAAGCCAGCGGAATAATTTCAGAGTCTGAAGAAGGGTCCTGACTCGAAATGTCACATATCCATGCCCACCAGGATTGCTGCCTGACCCGCTGAATTGGTCCAGCACTTTTTTTTGGGGATAGTTTCAATCCTTTCCCACATTTATTTCATGATTTTAACTTCACAGCATCTGAAGTTTGTTTCGCTGATTATCCGATTCTGTAAACATGATCGCTGCGGAATTGCCATAAACTGAATTAATTTCCAGCATTAAAATAGGATGTTGGTTAGCAGATCATACACATGGAAATAAAGAACAACCAAGAGATAGTCCGACAATTAAATGCTAAAGTCAATTAATCGCAGAGTCTCGTTGGAGTCAGAGAGAGTAATGGGATTAGTGCAATTCTGTTCTTGATGGTCAGTGAGGACTTGGTGAGCCAAAGGCCCTGCTTTATGCTGTATGACTCCATGACTTCCCAGCCGCGATCCACTGCAAATGCTGCTCTACCCTTCTGTCAACAAGCCATTGCCCACTACTGTTAAAACACTGGGAACTAAAGGGTCAGCTGGTATTTTGCAACAAATGACAAGATTTCAAGGGAAATTTCAAGCACAGGAGGGCAATGCAACCAACAGGTCAGTGTCAGCTTACAACTGAGCAGTTGAACCTGTCCCATTCCTCTGCTCTTTCCTCGAGTCACTTCCATTTTTGGTTACCAACAGCAGCTAGTTGGAAGTGGTCACAAACAAATTACGTGGAACATAGAACAGTATACCACAGGAACAGGCCTTTCCGCCCACACTCCGTACTGAACATGACAGGTTACACTAATCTTCTCTGCCTAAATTTAACATCCATTAAGTGACAATTGGGAATGAGAATGGCTGAGTAGATTTTTTTTGTCTGAATCAGTCTGAAGAAGGGTCCAGACCTGAAAAGTCACCTATCTACATTCTTCAGGTGTGCTGCCTGACCTGCTGAGTTACTCCAACACTTTTTTTGTCCTTTTTTTTGAAAAGCAGCCTCTGCAGTTCCTCGTTTCTTTTTTGCAAAGTTGGTGTATTATCAAAGGGGCTGTGCGTGGCAATCCCTGCCGTGGTGGAGCATGTTTCCCACCTCAGGCATAACCCTGTTATCTTTAGACTATTAGACTTTAGACATTAGAGATACAGCGTGGAAACAGGTCCTTCGGCCCACCCGAGTCCACACAGACCAGCGATCATCCCGTACTCTACCACTGTCCTACACACTAGGGACAATTTACAATTTTACCAAAGCTAATTAACCTACAAACCTGTGCATCTTTAGAATCTCGGACAAAACCGGAGCACCCACAGAAGACCCACACGGTCACCGGGAGAAGGTACAAACTCCTTGCTGACAGCACCCATACTCAGGATCGAACCTGTGCCACTGGTGCCGCAAGACAGCAACTACACTTTGCCTCCCCACTTGTGATAGTAGGAGTTAGCCAAGCTACTGGGCATATTTTATTGATATTAACCTGTCACTCTGGAGAATATCATCCCAGGAGATAGTCAAATCCACATGAAAAAGAAAATGAATGCTGGGTCTGAAAGAAAATGTTTGAAATGCACAAGTAGTTCATCACCTAATATTGAACTTGGCAAGTTTTGGAGGTGGGAATGGGGTGGGGATGGGTGAGCTGATGTCAAAACTGGCTAACCAGACTGGCTAACCAGACTGGCTGCAGACTGTGTAGCAATGCTGACATTTGAAACAGGAAATTATTCCCTTTTCTCTTCGATGCTGGCAGGTCTGCTCTGCACTTCCAGTATTTGCTATTCTCGTTGCATCCAGTTAATGCTGACATGTGGTGAAAATGCTTTAAATTTAGCTGATTTACAACATGAAATCAGTGCACCTAATTTTACCAATTACACTTCGCACTTTTTTGGGGGAATAAAATTTGACTCATCGGTCCTGTAGCTTTTAAACTTTACAAGCAATCCATTACTCAGCTAACAAACCAGGTCAATAGAAAATTGTTCCCAAAGGGATGCAATTTTATGCATTGATTATGTTACTGTGGAAGTGGCTATAATCTATGAAAAAATATAAATGAATGTAGTTCACAACACATGAATTGAGAGACAGTTCATATAGCATGCAGATTCATGTCCACTGTGTGATGAGGTGATGAGTGCTGAATCATCCAACAAGATATTGAAGAAGGTCTATAGCATTATAAGCAAGCTCATTGCTCCTTAAAGTTCCGGCTTATGAATTTCACATTTCAGTAAATAGAACACTTTAAATCCCAAATAATATTACTGGCAGTGCAAAGTCTCAGTGTAAAAACCCTTGTAGATTTAAATTAAAATTCAAGCTTTTCGACGTAATCCACGCATTGAACTTTTAAAACATAAATCTCACCAATTACTGATTCATTGCATCAGCGACAGCAGATATAAACAGCAAAAAATGTCTACAAGGTAAGGGAACATGCCACAATAATAACTAGCCTTACTGGAACTGGAATTGTCAATCTAACATGAAACAAATGGGAACAATTTTTATATATTAAGGCTCTAGAGAAACATTAAAAAAATTCTTACCTTAGCAGAAGTACCATTATGTTTTAAAATGCCATTTCTGCCAACCTCCAGTTGCATTTGCAGAAAAGTTCAGATAGAGTTTAGTACAGTTTAGAAACAAATTAGTTAGTTCTTAGCTTAATTTCTCTTTCTGATTTTGTACAAGGATTCCCCCCAATATCATTTGTGCCTCAAATTCCATCAAATTTAAAACACACTTTTTCTTTTCTAACAATAAAAATGATTCCATCTATTATATTTCTATACAAATCCGATGTTAATAATGTGTGATTTATTAGCTTCAAGTTCCCCACCTGTCACCACACCTCCTCGTCCGCGTTTACTCTGTGTCAGCCACTCTCAATCAACTCTGCAGAGATTTAAAATAAAGCTGTCTCTTTTGATCCCCAGTGACGTTTAACTCAACCATCGATAATATACCAAGAACTGTTCTACTGTGACATTTCCAGCAGTTTCTTCCCAGCCTCTTTGACTGGGATTGTCTATCACTAAGTTTTGTACCATGATGCAAGGTCATGAGGAAACAGAGTGAGATGCCAGATCTTTTTCTTTTGAGTCTTAACTGCAAGCTAATGGGGGAGTATTTAACTTATCTATCCAGATTGAAAGCTGGTTCTCAGAACTGTGTCCCGGTCTTCCAAATCTTTGTGTGCTTACGATTACTTTAAAGGATACTTTGACAGTGATTGCAGTTCATTAGGTACTAAGAACCTAGCTCTGCTCTACTCATAAACCAAGTAAGGAGTAAGCTACAATTGTAAATTAAACTATTTGTTGTTAACTAGATCGTGCTAATGCACATGCACCCTTCAACTCTGTACCACCAAGTACTGGGGTTTTATCTTTCTCAACCCAAGTGACTGAAACCAAATAGTCTGGACTTTATTCCCTTTATCATGTATCTGTACAGTGTGGACGGCTCAATTGTAATTGTGCCTAGTCTTTCCGCTGACTAGTTAGCAGGCAATAAAAAGCTTTCCACTGTACCTCAGTACATGTGACAGTAAACTAAACTAGTCTATCGTTTCTTACGACAGTGTCAATATTTCAAATCTCATTATTGCAAGCTTATCCCATAAATTGAACATGCAAGCAAAGGCATATCAGGAACTTCAGCAGCAGGGGGCAGCAGCAACAAAACCAAAGGAGATTAAAACACATACAAGATTTATTTTAAGATATATGCATCAAACATTATTTATTGGGAAAATGAATCACTTGGATACATTACAATGTGAAGTATAGATACAACGTCGTCATCAGCAAGACCCCCCTTTAGACACTAGAATCTGTACAAAAATACTCTGATTTGTAGCTTTACTCTGCTCAATAATGCTGCAAACATTCACTCTTCTGCACCATTTAATGCAAACTACCGACAAGCATGCCAATATGTGTTCTGATTGCAGAAACTAGAAGCTGGAGTATCTCTCCTTCAGGGGGGTTTACACAAGTCGTGAGTTTTTAACAGCGAAATTGAGTTTTAGCCAGAAGGCCACGATGAAATCTGGGAAGTTGGGAGAGGGGGGGGCATGAAATCGCATGTTACACAATTGCGCCTCCGCGACTTCTGGAAATATACTTAACAAAGGACGGGGATTTTGCCTGGTAGTGTCGCGCCATGTGTGATAGCTTACACACTTAGGAAGCATTAAAACAGAAACTAACCCTCAGAGGGAAAAAATAACAAAATAAAGCAGGTGCACTCTAAATGTCTGAAATGGAAGCAGCGTTCCATATGGTGAAAGGGAAATAAAACAGAGTCCCTGTGAACAAGTGTGCACGTTATGTGTGAGAGTGAGAGGGTGAGCGAGAGGGTGAGCGAGTGGGAGAGCACGAGAGAAAGAGAGCAGTAGCGAGAGAGAGAGAACAAGAGAGAGAGAGAGTGAGAGAGAGAGCATGAGAGCGAGAGAGACAACGAGAGAACAAGAGAAAGAATGAGAATGAGCAGGAGAGAATGAGAGAGAGCAAGAGAGATACTGAAGCTTTGAAAATCACAGTAAAATCAAAGCAAATCAAAGCCTCTTGAAGCAGTTATATAATTGCTGTCCTAGTTTTGTTACAAAACCAGTGTAGAGTTTGGTACTTGCACTGATCTCAGTAGATCCTTTAAATGAAACCTTTTTTTAAAATTTAATTAAACCACAGCACCTCCCTTGGTTCTGAAAGGTGCATGTAACAACAGACAACACATTACACTAGAATTGCACAATATTGCAGCTGGAATAACAACTCACAATTGTATATTTTTACTCGTATGAATATAAAACCAAAAAGGGAGAAAAGACTGATCTTTAAGAAACCTACTTGTTAATCCACAATGATTAGAAACTACAGTAACACAGGTTGCATAGGTTGGCGACACATCAACCCTTAGAGTGAAGAGACAGCATTTTTACAGGCAGTTCAAATGTACATTATTTCAATTGGGAATCAGAAAAGCAAAATTAGTTCTGTTGGAAGCAAAAAGAACATGGATACAAGTACAGGTTACAAAGATAAGACTTAAGGTTACAACAAGATGCACATTATTGGTTACAAGATAAATGCAGCTTAGTGCAGGGTTTGAAGGAATGTAAATAATCAGAGCAGGAAATGTCATTATTCGTTAAAACAAAATAATGCAAACATCAAATGGCATTAATGTATTCTGAACTGAAAAAAAAAAGCATTATAGCTATAGAATAAAGCTATCTGGATACTGTTACATAAGAAACTCATACTTCAGGAATTTTTCAGTACAGGAAAGCTCTGTCTCACGAGGCTTTTCAAATTAAGAGAGACCAAATGTGCAACATACTTTCCACGGATACATATTTTGATCTCCAAGTTCCTGTCATTTTAATGTGGTGGGCTGTTTTGGAATTTAGTGTGCCAGCTGGTAGGAACTCAGTGGTGTGCCAATATCAGCATTGCTCTGTGGACCGGCCAACAGTGAGACTTTGAGCAACACCCTGCTTCCTTTGCAGCTCGTTCCTTACAGATGGATAAGGGAGCTGATGAGATGTAATGCATTGCATAGGAGAAAACAGAAATATGGTTCACGGTCGAGAATTTGAACAAATTTACACTTGCAGTGGCAGAGATTGGCACATGGGAGTTGAGTGGCCAGTGATTTGGCTGCTGTTCATATCAATGAGGCCAGGAGGAAAATCTATCTGTGTCAGGACCAATGCAAGACTTTGTTCCACATAACGCATTGTGGATCTAATCCACTATCACCTATTTTAACAGTGCTACTACGTAGGTCAGCATGCATTGCGTGGAGCAGTGCTGTATACCAACGTGTGTTGGCATTATCGGCATGACCTGACGAATGCGTCATTTGGTGCATTGCAAGGGCAAGCAAGCTTTGAAGATACTGACTGTATGAAGTGTGAAAGTATAGAAGTCATTTTCATACATGACTTCAGCTACATCGCCTCCCCTGTCAAAGCATAGTTCAAATTACATAAGCCACTGTTATATTCAACTTACATCTTGCTTGTGGAATGCCGCTTTGACCTTACTGTTGGGAATACTTGTTTTCCAAGCTACTTATTTTTTGAAATCAACTAATTACATTTTGGCAGACAGAAAACACCATATATTACAATTGGTATGAAGGAAGTGGTGGAGAAGTTAATTCCGGGCTGTAACATAATGCATTTAGGATTTAAATTTATAGCATAGAGGATGCCTATTACCCTGCTCACTACCTTTTCTCTCAACTACCTGGGAGAAAATATAGGAGCTTGAGAGCACAGACACCTAGGCTTAAGAACATCTTCTTTCTCCACCGCTATCAGACTCCTGCACCAATTAAATATTATACACCCGCTTCCCAGAGGTGCTGCTCACATACTATTACTCTTAAATCCACCTAGATTGCGTTATTCCATTATTGCACTTTAGTGTTTTTTTGCATTATTTCAGATTGCACAACAACCTTTGCACTATTCTGCTGTTTTGCATTTGTCATTTTATTTACTGTTATATCGTTACCGTATACTTTTTACTCTTATGAGCTTCATGCAAACAAGGAATTATATTGCACCTTGGTGTACGAGACAATAAATTAATCTAATGTAATCTATTTATAGATCTTGATAACATTTATTTCACTGCTTGCAAATGCTGAAAATATATCCACGTATTATATAAGTTTACACATATCTCAGAGTCATCCCTGTGGGTTGGCCAAGGCAGAGTAAAGAGGTGGGTGGGAAAGACAGTTGAAGGAAGCAAATGCTACGAGTGAAATCATTAAAATCCCATACAAAACAAAGGGAACCAATACTGGAGAGGAAGTCATACATCTGCCAGATGGAGCATTCATCGCTAAATTTATTTTGAATTTCAAATCGGCACAAACAACACACACGTAGAGTATACTATTGATGAACACACCACTTATCTATTCTTCCCTAGTGGTAGATAATACACTGTGTATATTATATGCAATGTACAATACATAGGTAAATGGGGATGGTTAGCAGGACGTCTTGCTATGCAATTGGCTACCTTGGTCATTTTATAAATATACGAGAACATCAGGCCACACCCCCGTCATCATCCTCAAATAATACATACAAATAGTCTTATACTACATGACCAATGTGCAACGCCACGAGATGCCCTTGTGCATTATTTGGAAAGAGAGGAACGCATTGGAGACTATTCTGGAAAAGAAGGTTTTGTCTTATGAACATAAAATACATATTTTAAAGAAATTGGTTTGTTAATTCACGAGTAAAATCTTGTGACACATTAAGCACTGAGACTTTCATGAAGCCTCACATCAGGTTATTTAATTAACTGGAGCCTTGCTGGATGAAACTAGTATAACTAGTTTAGGCAATCGCCAAAATGTTAAAGGGGATGTCCCCAAGGTTTGGTCCCAGTACGATTGGTATATTTGATAAGTTTTAGATAAAAGAAGAGCAAAATCTAAACCAAACAAATTAAGCTCACCACTTTATTAGGTCACAGAAAGGTAAATGAGATTTGGCCTAGGTAAATGTAGGTCGAGTGTGGTCAGATCACCTCAGAACATTGCCACAATATGAAATCATCCTGAAAGGAGTTAAGAGGAAATGAAAGGTAGTCACAAAATGCTGGAATAACTCAGCACGTCAGGCAGCATCTCTGGAGAGAAGGAACGGGTGACATTTCGGGTCGAGACACTTCTTCAGACTGATGTCAGGGGAGGGAGTGGGACAAAGATAGAATATAGTTGGAGACAGTAAGACTAGTGGGAGAACTGGGAAGGGGGAGGGAATGGAGAGATAAAGCAAGAGCCACCTGAAGTTAGAGAAGTCAATGTTCATACCGCTGGGGTGTAAACTACCCAAGCGAAATATGAGATGTTGTTCCTCCAATTTGCGCTGGCCTCATTCTGACAATGGAGGAGGCCCAGGACAGAAAGGTCAGATTGGGAATGGGAGGGGGAGTTGAAGTGCTGAGCCACTGGGAGATCAGATAGGTTAAGACGGACTGAGCGGAGGTGTTCAGTGAAACGATCGCCGAGCCTGCGCTTGGTCTCGCCGATGTAGAGAAGCTGACACCTGGAACAGCGGATATAGTAGATGAGGTTGGAGGAGGTGCAAGTGGATCTCTGCCTCACCTGGAAAGACTGTTTGGGTCCTTGGATGGAGTCAAGGTGGGAGGTAAAGAGACAGTGTTCCATCTCCTACGGTTGCAGGGGAAAGTACCTGGGGAGGGGGCGGTTGGGTGGGAAGGGACGAGTTGACCAGGGTGTTTCAGAGGAAATGATGCCTGTGTTATTGGCACAGAGCACTGAATCGGCGGCAAATGCAAACAATGCAACAGCAATATTTTTTACAGATGAAGAACACCATTTTGTCATTGTGCAGATCTTTGGTTAAATGCATCAAATACAATGTGCATCTAATACAGCTCTGGTCCCCTCACATCAAGGAGCTGGCTAAAAGTTCATAATACAGACTGAGGAAATGATTCCTTGCATAAACGGATTAAAAGAACTGGATCTACTTCTTTTCAAGCAAAGGCTTAACATCAACTAATAAGATGTTTAGTCAGTCGTGAAAGGGATAGGTTTTGTGCCAATTTATAGAGGATTCCAGTTTGAAAGACTGGAGAGGAGAGTGGAAAGTAAACACACAAAGTGTGCAAATTTAGTAATGGACAACTCAGTTCCCTTTAAAGGTTGTGACTGGAACCAGTGTTGTGCCCGGTTGTAGATGAGTAAATATTCAAGTACATATTATCTCTTAAAACAATTGTTATCACTCGAGGGTGTCAGGAAAAGTGGGTATGGGCAGGATAGGTTTATTCTATTAGGTTTATACAATGGTCTGGCTCAGCTGGCAATTTGTATGTGCTATTACAGAAAGCCATCAATGAAAGCTCTCCTTCGTACTAGTGGATTCCTGTGTGTCTTCCCGGATTACCAGTAATACTTTGCAAACATGGATAGGTGATCGCAAAATGTTACCAATCCAAATTCTTCAGCGATGCTGCCTAACCCACTGAATTACCCCAGCACTTTGTGTCCTTCTTTAATAACCAGCATCTGCAGTCCTTGTGTTTCTATCACATCTACTTCTTTTAACATTAATGGTATCCTCTGGAGAATAGTTACTGTGTGCAGGATTACAAAACGGTGTCAACATAAACTTACACCAGGCCATTCTTTCAGAACCCATTTTTCAGTGCTTCAAACACATTTCATACAATAACAGCTATTAAAGCCATGCGGACAATTCTGAACCAGCTAGAATTGGGGAAAAAACAGGGGGGGGCATAAATTAAAAATTGCTGGCCCCACTTTAATGAAGAAAATTGTGCTTAAAATAATTTTTAGTTGACAATAACAATCGGAGGAATATGAGAATTGACGTAAAAAAACATCAACTTTCACAGATAGGCACTTCTACTTAAGGTTGCATGAAAAAGCATAAAGAATAGTGTTCTCAAAACAAAGTTCCTGCCACATTTTCACGTTTAAGCGGCTACCGGAAGTGTCATGAAATCCACAACTACAGACTTGTATGAACCAGAGACTAACACTAAAGTCAGGCATTTAAATTTCTGAATTCCCAGATGACAATACAAATGTCAACAAAATAGCCCAATTATCATCAACAAGGCTCCTCAGTGGTTAAACTGAACAGCCACATACTTTATTTCCTCACCTGTTTAATGAGAAGTGGATTGCTATTGATAATCATCAGTGATCCCTTTATTTTTTAGGGAGATTGTGATTTACCCATGTCAAAAAATGATTTATATAGGTTATCAATGATAAATATCCCTCTTGGAGAAAGAAAAATCATTGGAACATAT
This sequence comes from Rhinoraja longicauda, assembly GCF_053455715.1. Lineage (NCBI taxonomy): Eukaryota > Metazoa > Chordata > Chondrichthyes > Rajiformes > Arhynchobatidae > Rhinoraja > Rhinoraja longicauda. Next base: position 9,615,782 of record NC_135988.1, read on the forward strand.
CTGATTGGACCTTTTCTGCCATTTCCAATCTTGAACACAATGTTAGTGTTGGTGGTGACATAAGAAGCCAAAATAAACCCAGAATCCGGACCTTTTTTCCTCAAGATAAAGAACATAGACACAAAAAAACAGAGTAACTCAGCCGGTTAGACATCATCTCTGGAGAAAAGGAATAGGCGACATCACGGGTTGAGACACTTCAGAACATAAATAGTTTAGAATATAAAGAGATTTTTTTTTTCTCTGAACACTTATTTGCTGTTACAATTGTATTCATTTCTGGACAGATTTCCATTTCAACATGTCACCTCTGTTGCACTAAATTCCCGACAGAAATTCAAGTTGGTTTATTGGGATGCAATATGATCCATCTTTTCAAATTAGAGGTCTTGATCATAATCGCACTGGGGGAGCCAAGATTCCAAGGACAAAACTGAGGCATTAAACTGGTAATGGACCACAACAGCATTCTTTTACTTCAACTGTCTATTGTGTTTGATTTTTCTTGTAAGTGGCTGATTGTCCAACCATCAGGGTCATTACTATGGATCTAGATGTCTGAAGCCATATCCCTTTTAGGTTTGAACCAGGGTGGATGGGCAGGTAAAGTAATAATAGGGTAAAGGACAGACATTAGGAATAAGAAAATCACAGCCTTCCAAACCTCACACTGAAAAAGAAAATGGGAAAAACGGCGAGAGAAAAGGTTTTAGCTCTTCAGTCGTCCAAATGAAAGTGCACTTTGCAATGTATTAGACTGGAGGTGACAATATCGTGAAGCATGATCTTTTGAAAGTGGAAGCTAGTGAAGTGGAACACAAGGACATTGGGAACTCTATCGCTTTGACTACTGACTATTAGATTCCATTATTACATTGGATGTCTCAACATGATCGCCTATTCAATCTTCCAAACACCGCCAACTACAGCAATGAAACCTCCCTTCAAGCTTTTCCATTCATCTTTTGCTTTCAACGTAATTTCACCGACACTACTTCAAGGAAGACCAAGGAGATAAGACAGCTGGAAGAATGTGCAAACAGGAGACAAATGAAATCAAATGGCGAGAAATATGAAGTTATATTTAGGTAGGAAAGAGAGTGTATACAATTTTAAAAGGGTACAAGAACAGAGCCATCTGAGGGGGGATCAGGGGAAACTGTGTGCATCTTTCACTGAAAATGAAAAATCACATTAAAAAGGTGGTCAAAATTATACAAGATATATAAAATTATGAGAGGCATAGATAAAGTAGACAGTCAGAACCTTTTTCCAAGTATGGAAAAATAAAACTCTAAAGGGCATAGCTTTAGGATGAGAGGGGCAACATTTAAAGGATAAGTTTTTTTTTACACACAGGTGGCTGGAATGTGCTGACAGGGTGTAGACTGAAGCAGATACATTAGTGGCATTTAAAAGATTTTTGGAGAGGCATATGGATATGCAGAGAATGGAAAGATATGAGTTATGTACAGATAAATAAGTGCTGGTCGGCATCGTGTTCAGAACAGACATTGTGGGTCGAAGGGACTGTTCTTGTGCTGAACTGTTCGATGTTATATTGTAATTTTACAGATCCAGTGGATATTTTTTAACTGATCTATGTTCTATGTCTATCCTGAGCTTTATAAAAATCAGCAATGGAGTCAAAGAACAAGAAAGACATAATGAACCATTAGAAACATATGCGTGGCTACAATTGGAGTACTACATTGAATTCCTGGTGTCAGATGAGAAAGTTTCAGAGAGAGGATGGAGGACAGATGAACCAAAATGATTTTAGGCATGAAAGACCTTTAACTATATGGACATAATAAAGATGGGGACTCAAGAAACTGCAGATGCTGGTATTCTGAGCAAAACACAAGGTGCTAGAAGACCCTCTGAGTTCCTCCAGTATGCTGTGTTTAGCTTATGTTAAAGATAGAGCAGTCTACATGAAAAAGGGGAGGATACTTAAGAGATGTGGTCCAGGTAATTTCTACCATGAAAGCGAAAGACTGAATCAAGGAAAAGAAACCGTTCTCATTGGCAAAGGGGTAAAAAAACTGGGGAACAACGAAAGAAGCTGATTGTCAAAGAAACGAACAGTGACATGAGGATTTAAAAAAATATAGCACGTAGTTTAGATTTGGAATACATTACATTTGAAACTACTGCCACTACTACGTAGAGTCAAAGAGACTGGATGAGTATCCAAAAACAAAAGATTTTGGAGGGCTGTTGGGAGAGGATGTGGAAATGAGACTTGTGGAGCTGTTCTTGCATAGAACCTGAATGGCATGTCAAATAGTTTCCTTCCATATTGTGACCATTCTATGACACTGTAATGTTTGATAGAAGTCACAGTGCAAGAAATAATAAGAGCATTTCTGTACATGAATGAATAATCTGTAGGTTATGCCCAAAATTATATTTCATCCCTCGTATTTCTTTTAAAATAATTTTGTTAGTTTTCATTTCATCCAATCTTGATGATCAGTTCCATTTTCATCCAGTAAAATCACAATTTTTCTCTCAAGATGGCCACATCTTAAACCCTTCAATACCAACTACCTTCAATGGCCTTAGTTGACTTTGACAACTGAGTTTGTTATGTGTTCTGTCTCACATCTTTCATTACTTCCTGCTTTTGCCGTGAGAGAGCCAAGAGTTGGTTTAATTTGACATATGTACCAAAAACAGAACAACTAAATTCTTACTTGCAGCAGCATAATAGGTCTGTAAACACTGTACTCATAGATAGGACCACTCAAACCCCCGTCATTCCCTCTTATTCCCTCTCCCATCAAGCAGAAGATACTAAAGCTTGAAAATGCCATATTCAAGAACAGCTTCTTTTGCTGTTATCAAACTCTTGAATAGACCTCGCATTTCTTAGGGCTGAATTCCCAACGTTTCAATCTACCTCATTACGGCCCTTGCACTTTTCAAAAAGATGTGCACTTTGTCTATAGCTGCAATACTCTATTCTGAAATCTTGTTTATGTTCTCATTTGTTCTACCTGATGTACTCATGTGCCGTTTGATTTGCTTGGACTGTGCGCAAAGTTTTTCACTGTATCTCGGTGTACATGACAATAGTAAACCAATACAGGACCAATTCAAACTGTTTTAACATCAATCCTTCCAGTTTATAAAATCAGAGCTGGAGAAGAGTTCATCAAGAGAGACTTTGACAACGACTAACGTAAAAGGCACCGTTAACACCGAATCTCCAATCTGTGCCCGGGCTATAGAAGCAGGCGAAAGGTAGAAATCTAGTCTTACTGCTCTGGTGCCTGGCACGTCAAAACTCTGGAGTTACTGCACCAATCGGTCACAAAAGAGCCACCAGAATTAAAGAGGGATCATACAGTTCTACGAGGTAACTAGGCGTTCAGGAAGGAAAATTGGGCAATTTATCGGAACAAAACTTTTCATTCTACACATCAAGGAAAGAACCCAATATTACTTCTAACAGAAATCCTGGTCCTCCGAAAACACAATAACACTGATGAGAGATAAAACTGTACCTTAATTGGTACACGTGACAATAAAAGGCCTTTGAACCTTTGAACTCCACAGATCTGTAGAGGCACTGTGTGATAGTGAATTTGATCAATGAATTATCATAATCAGTCACATTTTGAATAGTGTCACCATTTACAAGATTACATCACAAGGCACAGTTTGCCTCAACACAGTTAGCTATATGCTGACACTGCTTCATTTTAAACCACTTAATTTACAGAATGACTCAATAACTTATTTTTATATAGAGCTGGCTAAATTTGATTTAATGGAACTTCACTGAAGGCCAAAAGTCTCACCTGCATTCGATAACAGGGAGGACAAAGGGCACAGAGTTTTGGAGTACTCCCTGCATATCACAAAACACTACATGACATTTGAGATAAGAATGCAAGGAATGCAGCAACCAAAATTCTTGATTATTATTTAAACTCTATTTCTTCATAAGATTCCAATTTGTGTTAAGAAATAACCACTGGGTAGTTATTTAGATCCAAATTTCACAATGTGCCACTACATTCTGCAGATATCAACCTCCATCAACAATTCTCATTTGGCAGCTCTTTGTTATAATTTTGTTTTAATTGCATCAAAATGAGTTTTCAACTTCCTCAGTGAGGCGGTGTTGATTGTAATCTTTCCATGTAATACAAGGATGGGTAGATTGGACTATCAGAGAATTTCAACATACATCAAATCCAGATTTGCCCATATCTCAGCTACTTCCACTTTAATTGGGTGAAAATATTTCAGAGTTTTTTTGACCTAACTAAATCCACAGATTTTGTCTGTGGAAGGACTAATAATGTCAAGTGCCTAATAATTTTATCAAAGCAGGGACCCAGTCACCAATACACTGAAATTAGTAATTGTACATCAATCACTCATTCTAACACTGTTAGTTTTTGACATGTATTCTTCAAAACTTGCAGTTCAATACAGAAGCCATACAAGTGATATTCTTGTATCCAACAATACCTGAAGTCAATACCTTCATTGACTTGACCTGTTATGAGAAAGCATTCCAAAAAGATCTAATAATCTTGCCAGTAAATACCCCACTAATATTTCCACAAAAATAAATAATTTAACGATATGAAAAAGCAAAACCAATTTTGTTTAAAAGTTGAGATCAGGACATAATGCACTATTGTTGTTTCCGTTTTGTACACTGAATTCCGTTAAATTAATCAGTGCCTATCTACCCTTTCTAGGATTTTTCAGAATTTACTTTGAAAAGGGCACAATCTTAATAATCAATATGACCGTACTTTTGCTAAAATGGCAAAATTATATCAATTTCAAAGATGAAAGAAAATGTCAGAAAGGTCATGCTTATTAGACAGGACACAATGGCGAGATAGCAAAATGAAAATGTAACCTATTTCCTCAGTCAGTGAAACCTTGTCACAGATTGCATGGAAAATCCAGAGGGAGATGAAAATGCCGGTGCAGAGGGCTGCTGAATTTAACGTGCTTGCTGGGCCATCCTACAGGTCTATCAGTTGATCCACAAGCAGTAAAGACCTAGCTAAGTTGGGAAGACTGGATTCAGAGTTCCCACTGTTGTTTCTAGAATGGCCACCTGGAAGGGTAACACAAATTAATTTATGTCAAGAAGCACGGGGTTACATAATCACAGGTGTAAGACAGTACATGAGTGAAAAAGGCGGTATAAATTTCTAGAGATTTTATTTGGCCTTCTATGCCATTATTCAAGGGCATTTGTTTGGATTCTGGGTTAGACAACGGGGCGGGGGGCAATAATATTTGCAAAAATAACTCAGTCTTTTAAAAAAAAATCACAGATTTTATCCTTCCTTATTGTGCTAAGTACTATAGACTTATTTTTACAATGCAAGCTTTGCTTTGTAATTCGAAATGTGATACAGTCACATCCGCCTGTGGTATTAAATAGCAGCTCCACTGGAAGCTATGTTCTGAGTATAAGCATTCAGAGTATTTTCAATTATGCATTTGGGCCGACTGTATCTGACATAGTCTCTGACGCAAATTATTTATTTTTCCAAATGTGCACAGTAATTATTTTCAAACTGCACATAAATTTAAGACACCTGCTCTGGAAGATTAAAAAATGGCCACGAGCATGGGGAAGGCTTTCGAAAAGCAAATTTTTGGAAAATAATTTTATGCATGGATTATTTCAAAGTAGATTTGACTGCTGAGTAAATTTATACTGCTAGATAAACAATGCTAGCTTAGAACAGACTGGAAATGTGTAACGCTGTGACATCAAACTTAATTGCAGCACTCTCACTACAAAGATTGAAAAAATATAATTGTACTGAACTCAAATATCTTCAAATGCGTGAAGATATTATCATTCCTATTCGGTTTGAGAGGATGCAAGAAGAACACCTGGTTCATGCTGCCTCCTCTAATTCTGTATTTCCAAAAGGAAATATGTTCATATGGCATGTTAAACAACCTTAAAATGTCCCAAGGGGTTTTGTCGCCAACAAAATGGCTAACAGTTTAAAATCATAGAATTGTACAGTACAGGAATAGGCCCTATTGGCCCACCTTGCTCGTGCCAACTGTGATGCCTTTCTATGCTAATCTCATTTGAATGCATTATGCCTGTATCTCTCTGTGCCTTTCCTATTTAAGTACCTGCCCTAATACAAACAAGTTTCAATAATAAGGCTGATTTATTTACACCCTTGTCTGCCTGCTCTGCATAAAATATTGGTAGATTATTCACTCATTCAAAGTCCAATGAAATGAATTTTTTGCTTATAATAAAAAGGGAAGTTTTACTGTTTCTCGGTGCTGTTCAAAGAAGAAACCAGCACCTATGTGCCTTTGCTTTGTTTTGACACCGCGGGCATCAAGAATGTTTAGTTAGAGCAACGTATTCCACATTCAAGCTCAGACTATAACTGTATCACGTTCATGTTATAGGTGCAGAATGAGGCCATTCGACCCATCGAGTGCACCGCCATTCAATTATGGCATCTTTCCCTCTCAACTCCATTCTCCTGCCTTCTCCCCGTAATCCTGACACCCTTACTAATCAAGAGCATGTTAATCTCTGCTTTAAAAATACCCAAAGACTCGGCCTCCACAAACGTATGTGGCAATGAATGCCACAGATTCACCAGTCTCCAGATAAAGAACTTCCTCCTCACCTCCTTTCTAAAGGTGCGTCATCTCCTTTCTAAAGCTACAGCATTTACTTTCAACAGCTCGGGCGTATCTGTGGAAGAGCCAGTTTCCGAAGCCAGCTGGCTTTGTTTGCATTTAGCTTAATTTTCTCACCCAAGAGACTCAATATTCTTGTTTCGGAAGTGTAGGTCCTTTTGGGTCACCTTGACCTTAAAAATATTTGTTCTTGTAGAGTTAAAGATCATAATACATCAACAAAATGATGGATTGATGGTCGTGGATGTGTTGGTACAACGACATTATAATCAGCTTAGAAACAACAACAGCGAATGTGGGAAAGGGAGCCAACTGGAGAGGTGGACAAACTCAATGTTAATGTGGCAAATTATCCTTTAAAATTATATGTTCTTTATAACAATTTTAAATAAGACAAGGTTCTGAATATGGAAAAAATGAATTACGTAGCATTCCCAACCATTAGAAAATTGTGCATTATAAGACTTGATAGAAGAATATAAAATTATGAGAGGCAGAGATAGGGTAGATAGTCAGAACCTTTTTCCCCATGGTGGAAATGTCCAACAGTAGAGGGCATAGCTGGAAGGCGAGAGGGGGAAAGTTTAATTGAATTGGGTTTTTTTTAAACACAAAGAGTGGTGGGAGTCAGGAATGCACTGTGGTGTTTACAAATACGATAGTGGCATTTAAGAGACATTTGGATAGGCGCATGGAAGTGCAGGGAATAAAGGGTTATGGATCATGTACAGGCACATGAGATTAGTTTAACTAGACATCATGTTTGGCACAAACATTGTGGGCCAAAGGACCCGTTCCTGTGCTGTACTGTTCTATGCTATAACCCTAATCTTACAGCCTAGTGCATTACCTTGACAAATACTCCAATACAATACTGAACAAGTGCAGCACTGTGGGTATACTTTTATTTGACTCTGAGGTAAAACTGAGACCATATTTTTCTATTTGCCAAGGCATTAAAGTATCTTTTTGGCCATTCAAACAGCAGGCAAGTTCTTAAAATACCCAAACAAATATTCCTCAATGATCATAACAAAAAACAAAAGATCTACTGAACTACCTGTTTGTGGGCTATACTTTACTTCATAACTTGCACCTTTGAAAATCAGGGCAATGTGACCAACTGCGGTCATCTTTCTAATAGTTGCCATGGACTCAAAGCAGCTGCCCGGTCTTCCTCTCTACCGTTAAAATTACTCTGAATTTAATTCAATGGCTGTAGCCAGAAATATCCAAACTTCTTTTGCTATGCCCCACTTCAGTGCAATTTTTGTAACATCTTCCCAACCACCCTGTCGCAAATACATATTCTCTTTGTGTTAATTAAAACATTTTGTATGATTGTATACCTTTCGATGGGAAGAAGAGACAAAGTCAACTCTCAGTTTGAAAACGCAGACTGCATCGAATTTTGGGACATTCCAAGGCTGAAAAATACGCTATATCAATCCCTGGTGTGATGAGCAGAATCTGGAGCCAGTTGAGGGGAACATGTGGCGAATAAAAATGGGATTAGTACAAATTTTGAGGAAGTTATTAGGACAAGATTAGTTTGAGTGCTTGATGCCCAGTTAGAACTAAAGTGGGACGAAGGGCCTGTTTCGCAGCTGTATGACCATAAAATGGCAAAGTTGCAAGATTAAGACTTAAACATTCGTGTAGTATAGCTGTGGAAGAGGATTGTGTGATTAATATGTGAATTTATGAAGATTAGAATTACTAAAGCGAAGCTTGCATTATTTTCTTCCAATGATGGTTTTGTGGAAAGTGCACGAAATATCAATAAAGGGGGAACGATAAGACAACAGCAAATGTTTCATTCAAATCCTTACCTTGTGAATTTTTTGACAACACAGGAATGGGGTCAAAATCATCATCTTCCACTTTGTCATTTTTAATAGAAAGATCAAAGTCTGAGATGAGGTTAGTATCCTCTGCAGCATGTAAAAGGGAAGCATGTATAATAAGAAGCAAGGTTTTTGGAAAAAAAAGTTAAATATAAACAGAATGCAGGATTAAGTTGAGCAAAGTTAGTTCATGCAAAAAGGATATTTTACCATTTATATATAAACCTTCCATCAAATTGAGCCAACCATGAGACAATGAACAGGACAGTGTAGAATATGCCAAAAACAAAGCACCAACCAAAAGTTTCATTTCTATGTTATATGCTTATCTATTTTTCAGAACGTTGAAGGTCAATGATTTGATAACTAATTTCTTGACAAGTACCCAATTTGCATGACAGTTTTATTTGTTTACCTTTCTTTCTCTCTCTCTCTCTCTCTCTCTCTCTCTCTCTCTCTTTCTCTCTCTCTCTCTCATGCCTCCACTCATGCAACGAGCAACAAACAACTTCACTTTAATGAACACTTCAACTTTATTCTCCACCTTTCTTTTAAAAATGTCTGACTTCAAGATACAATATGGGTGAATATCAGGAACAACCTTCTCTCAAACTAGACTGCTATTTAACCCGTTGAATACTGCAGTTTCCCAAAAATCTCTTTAGCTCTTGTAACACGAGCATACAACATCCTGCATGTTTTTTCACCAACACACTGTAGTATACCAATGTGGGGGAAGGAAAATAATTTATTAAAATACTGGACCAGAACTTGTTGCCAACATTTTAGTTTAGTTTAGAGATAGAGTGTGGAAACAGGCCCTTCGGGCCACCGAGTCCACTCCGTCCAGCGATCCCCGCACATCAACATTATCCTACACACACAAGGGACAATTTACAATTATACCAAGCCAATTAACCTATAAACCTGTAGGTCTTTGGTGTGTGGGAGGAAACCGGAGATCCCGGAGAAAATCCATGCAGATCACGAGGAGAATGTACAAACTCCGTACATCCGTAGTCAGAATTGATCCCGGGTCTCTGGCGCTGTAAGGCAGCAACTCTACCGCTGCGCCACCATGCCGCCCCCATGCTCAACCCAAAAATGTGAACCAACTATGGAATGACCATTTGTTGATCCCCAACATCTATTTGCTGGCAATTGTCCTCACAATCTAAAATGGTAATGTCCTGTGCAATGGCAGGACCTCGTGTGATGAAATGGTGTCACATGTGGGGAGGGAGTGTTAGGGGAAATGGGATGCCAGACCAAACCCCATCCAGGGCAGTTGAAAGAAATCGAGAGCTGGCAAAGCCATGACCATCCAGGCTTTTCCAGCTGTTAACCCAGACACGGATTTCATTGCTCCTGATCTCCAGAAATAATTAAAATTATCAAAAATAAATTAAACACTTGTTTTAAAATTATTAAAAATGTAAATGAAAGCAAATCATAACAATCATTATAAGACCATATTACATAGGAGCAGAATTAGGCCACTTGGCCCATCATCTGCTCTGCCATTCCACCATGGCAGATTTAAATTTCTCGCTCAACCCCATTTTCCTGCCTTCCCCCTGATGCCCTTACTGATATAAATCACTTAATCAAAAATGTACTTGCTCTTTTCCCCTGCAGCTGTTCCTCTTTTTCATTTCTCTGCATTTCCCAGAAAGTTCTGACCCATTAACCAAGACTCCACCACAGAAATGCTTTTAAACCGATGAGTGACTGACATTGTGAGATCTTAAAATTCCTTCAATGAATGAGGAATAACACGAGCATTTTGTACGAGTAATTAGGATAGCCTAAATTCTCAGAGCATGCTCTAACTAACCGTTCATTACTCCCCAACTACTTTTGTCCGATCCAGCTTTTTGTTACTCCAGCTTTTTGTGTCTATCTTCAGTCTGATCAATATTTCCATTATGAAGACCACCTATATTTTCATGGTACTGAATAATTAATTATCTATTTTCTTTCTGTAATTGAATTCCTGCTTTTATTCCCTTAATCTTGATAAAACCTCAGGCTTTGAAACCGATGATGTGCCAGACATTATATATAACCAATAATGCTCCACGAATTTGGGAACACTTTTCTTCATATATTTGTGAATAATACATCTTTAAAGATACCAATATAAATGGACTTAAAACAAAACCAACACAGAACATTACACATACAGAATTAACAAGCTGTGAACAGCAGAGCCCAACTAAATTAAGATGCGTTGGAAATCAGCAAACTACTGTCTAGCCATTCTGGAAAAAAGGAATAGGGGATGTTTCGGGTCAAGACCCTTCATCAGACTGTCGACCGGAAACGTCACCTATTCCTTTTCTCCAGAGATGCTGTATGACCCGTTGACCTTACTCCAGCATTTTGGGTCTATCTTTGGTGTAAACCTTTTTACACAGGCTGACTAGCCACTGTGCATCCAATTAATAATCACACTGCCTTGTCATCGTCAATTATTTTCCATTTTCTCCAGAGATGCTGCCTGACCTGCTGAGTAACTCCAACCATTGCTTTCTAACTTTGGTCACTGCGCCTTTCTGCCTCTGTAAATTGCTAACCCATGCATTGTCATCCTTGCCATTTTCTCTGTTTAAAAATATATATCCAAATCTTATAAAGCTATTGGGGCAAATTTAACAAATTTGCATTGGATATCAAATAATGATGAGACGTCGAACAGGAAGGAGATTGAGAACCTCATACCCTGGTGCCAAGACAACCACCTCTCCCTCAATGTCAGGAAGATAAAGGATATTGTGATTGACTTCAGGATCGACACATTCAGGCACACATTCGACAGCCGGCTGCGGGAGCTTCTATCGTCCCGACCGCGGGAGAATAAAAAGGAAGATTCTACTTTTTTGCTGTCCATCACGGTGAGGAATGTGGGGAATCAGCTGTGGTGGATGTTTATGTTAACTTTAATGTAGTTGTGTGTCTTGTTGCTTTTTTTTCCCGTATGGCTGTATGGTAATTTGCATATCATTATACCTTAATTGGTACAGCTGACAATAATAGGACCAGTCTCACCCTAGTCATTCCCTCTTCTCCCCTCTCCCATCAGGCAAGAGGTACTGAAACTTGAAAACACATACCTCCAGATTTCTTCCCAGCTGTTATAAGGCAAATGAATCGACCTCTCACTAGCTAGGGAGAGATCCTTACCTTCCATCGACTGCATTGGAGACGTTCAAACTATCTTGAATCGGATTTTATTGGACTACCTTGCACTAAAGCTTGCACTGTATCTCTAAATCTAAAAATCTAAACGTTATACCCTTTATCCTGTATCTGTACACAGTGAATGGCTTGATTGTATTCATGTGTAGTCTTTTTGCTGGCTGGATAGCACGCAACAAAAAGCTTTGAACTCCACCTCGGTACATGTAACAATAATAAACTAAACGACAGAAATTTCCACTAGTGTGATGTGGTGAACAGGTCCAGTTGAATTTTAAGTCAATTTTATTCAACCATTTTCAGCAAGATTTAAAATCAAAGTGTCTGGAATGAAATTGATCATTTTGCATGGATGAGAAATGTAGAATCGATAGAACAACATCTGACTTTAGCGATCAACTATTATGGGCTACACGATTCAATTAAGGAATTCAGTGCAGAAAATCCAAAAATCCATTTGCACACAGGTCCACAGAGAATGCACCAATAGGAAATAAATCTATCTTGTGAAAACTGCTCCTTTCAATTCAAACTTTAATGTAAGGCACGACAGACCAGTCAATTTAATTGATTCAAATAATAATGAATAAAAGCCCGCCCACTAACAAATTCAATGCAGCCTTTCTTTGACAGCTGTGAGCGCCAAATAAAAATCACTAAAACTTACAAAACTATGGCAAAAACACAACTCTCATTTTAAATCAATAACCTGGTAACCTTAGAAGCACCTTGCTCTTCCCTCACAAACCAATAGACGAACATTAGTTTTAATTTTGTTTTAAGTTTCTATAGTGGAAATTTAAGCATTTTGTCCCAATGTCTTTTAAAATTAAAATTACTTTTCAATACTAAATTAGAAGACTATATTTGGAAACATTAAAAAATATATAAATGTGTTGAGAGTAAAACAAAACCATGGAGTGGAAGGCAAGCAGAGAAGGGAAAAGAATATTCGCAAGAAAAAGAAAAATAATCAATGCTGAGAATTACCACTAAAAGGAAACAATTAGGATTGGACACTGGACACTTACCTTGCTTAACCTGCCCAGATGGAACTACAGGAGAAAATTCATCAATAATTTCAGTCACCGGGTTAGAGAGGAGAGAGTAGTCAAGAATGGAGTCCTCTCCAGTGAGAGAATCTGAGCAAGGTTCAGTGGTGACAAGTACAAGGCAGGGAAGCAGAAAGAGGATATACAGCAAATGATTAGTAAAACATTATAAAATCTTACATGATGCTTATAAAAACTAATTTCTCCATGCAAGTCTCCCCCATATTTAAAATCATCATATTTAATTACCCCCTTAAAACACTTTAACCTCAGGGCAAAAGGATAGGAATGGTTTAGAGAGATATGGGCCAAATGCAGGCAGGTGGGATGAGTGAAGATGGGGCATTTTGGTCGGCATGGGCAAGTTGGGCCGAAGGGCCCGTTTCCTTCCTTACCTTTCAAGGTAACAAAAAAAGAAACTTGAAAGATTCTTTCAAGGTAACATCCTTGCTGCATGACTCTATGAAAAGATTCTTTCAAGGTAACAAAAAAAACTTAAAAACTGTAAAATGTGACTGTTTTTACCTCTGATTTTCTTCATCTAAACACGTTCCACTATTGAACATTTTTGAAAATGGACTTCATGAGTTTCAGAAATATGATACTCAGCAGTCTGGAGAATTCAATTATAATTAAACATAGCAGATGCAGTGCTTGACATGGCAGTGACATAATGCTAGTGCATTGTTCCTTTCACATATCCCCTGACTAAAGCTCATTTTTAAATTGATTCACTGTCATATTACATGTATTATATCAGTTCAATTTCCCAGAAGGTTTGCACAACCACAATTGTAGTTTCACTGGAAAGGACTCAATTTCAAGCAGATTTTTCTCACACCACTTTTGGAATGCCACTATAATTCCAAGTTTGAGGGGGAATATATGCTTTAGTTAAACACTGGGGGGATGTTGCGGAGGGGAAGAGGGGACCGGTACCTTGCTGTTGATAAACTTATCTGCTGCTGATGTAAATACATAATAACCCCATGTCTCGTATTACAGCTTCTCAGCTTGGACATCAAGCTGCAGTATAAATTTACTGTAAATCTACACGCATGTGTGAGATTAATTTTGCAGGTTCATTTTACGTGGTGCTGTTCAGCAACACAAAGTAAGCTCTGCATTGTGTGGAGCGTGGAAACTCAAAATGGCGGAACCAAGCCTGTTACAAAGCAAGGGGACTTTTATTTTCCTTTGTCACACAAAAGACAGATATGTAATAACTGAAGACATCATTTGAAGAACTCGCTACAATTGTAATGTTTGAACCATTTTATGGCCTCCACAACCTGACGTATTCTTTAAAACATTTCCGTTTTTCTCCCACCACCAACACTTTAACACATTTACATCCTGAAAAGTTGTGATCACTGCAGAGCTATGCTACAGAATTAGGACATTAAGCATTGTCTCTCTTCAAAGAACAATCTTCATTAGTTACACTCCCCAGCTTATTCTTCGTATCCTTGCAATTACTTTTACCTCAAATATTTATGCAACTCCCTTCTTAAGCCCACAATCAAATCTATACGAATTGCCCTATTGGGTAATGTATTCCAAATTCCAATCATTCTAATGGAAAAATAACTTTTTCCTCACATATCTGAGGAAATTACCTCACCTTGCCATCTAGCTTCTTAAACAGCGTTTATTGACAACTTTGCATCAACTAATGAAATGGATGAGGAATTAATGAATTACAGCAGTCTATGTATATACATAAAAATATATATCAAATACATGGATTACTCAGTAAAGTCTATTTAAAGAGCAGGGGAAACAGACATGTCTTTAACTTCTCCCAATAAAAGCAAGAACATATCAAGAATGAGTGTAGAGCAGTTGTATATAAATCTGTCACTTCGCAGTGCCATCAAAAAACGTTGGCAGCAGAACTTTCCAACCAAGACTCGTATTGGCCACAGTGTTATCATTGTCAATATCCTCCTATTCAATATCATGTCAATATCCTCCTGTTCAATATAATGTCAATATCCTCCTGTTCAATATCATGTCAATATCCTCCTGTTCAATCAGTTATCAAGTGCTCTTTCCCGTGTCTTAATCTACGATTAGCCTGAATGCATTCCTTGAATAAAGACCATCCAGATATCGGATGCTAAACTATTAACCCAACATATAAAACAGAAAAAGGTGGAAACTTAAGGCAGCTGAGAAAAACAAAGTTTCAGGGTGAAGGTAGACACAAAATGCTGGAGTAACTCAGCGGGTCAGGCGGCATCTCTGGAGGGAAAGAATGGGTGACGTTTTGGGTCGAGACCCTTCTATCTGAAATGACACCCATTCCTTCTCTCTAGAGATGCTGCCTGGCCCGCTGAGTTACTCCAGCATTTTGTGTCTACCTTCGATTGAAACCAGCATCTGCAGTTCTTTCCTACACATTCAGGTTGAAATTTCATCAGTGCTTCAGTATTTATTTCAGATTTTCAGCACCTTTATTCATGATGTTATTTATTGATATCTCCACCATTGATTCAAGAATAAAAACTTTACAACGTAAATATGCCATAAAGACCGTCTTCTGGCTTCACGGGAAAAAATCATGAACCAAAACAAAGGGGAGGATGAAGAAGGAGGCAAATTGCAGTAAAGTGCACATTAGCAGGAAACGGGAAGAGGGTGGTAGATCTGTGGATTATATCCCAATTCAATTTTTTTAAACTAGAATAATTTGCCGATTCAAATCCAACAATGTGCAAATTATTTGAGAGCCTAACAATGTTAGGTGCTGATGTTAAATGCAATGAGCATACCAACCTGACGGGTTTATAACGGCCACAGCACCCAAAGATTCCACCTGCATTGGTGCCAGTTGTTGAGTCTGTGAAGACTCAAATCCAGGTATGAGATTTCCCACTACTACCTCAGCATTTCCTTTTGATTCAGGGCACAAACAAAGAATTAAATGCAAGCAGACAATTGAAGTAATGTTAAGATGCATCAAGAAAACAGCCAAGCTGCCACAGAGCCTGAAGGGAAATGGGCAAAGCTTTAGATAATTCTACCCGTCCATATTATAATCTACAATATTAAGCCCTGAACTCTTTGTAGTATTGATAGAGACTTAGACATGGCAAATAAATTCCTTCAGATTATTCTCAAAGAAAGTTTAACTGAAGTACTTCGAAATAAATTAAAACTAAAATGACTTAATTTCATTAGAACTGTACATCAGAATTATGTTTCATTCTATAAATAGAATACCGAGCTATTCACAATAATTCACATTAAAGCTGGTAGAGAATTAGGATTCTGCAATGTGCCATGACTCAGTGGCAGATTTTAACAGGATGCAGAATGAACACAATTATGATGTGACAAGCAAAATGTTGCCAAACAAATATTAATGGCAAATAATGTAGGTGTCATAGAACTGACACTTGAATGCATTGTTCAGTCTTTTTTTCCCCCAGAGCTTTGCCAAAATAATTTGTTTTTCCTGTTGGATAATTGGTATCACTGCTTGAACAAATCAACTGTTCAGTAATGGACAATTTTTTCTTGTCACAAACAGGACTCGGGCAAATGAGAAGTTGCAGTCATGGGTCTGTCAACTCGGAGATCCATCAAAGTGCCTATGTAACACAGGCATACCCTGAAGTATATACAGTACAAGCACTGTGGCAGCTGGATGTTTCTTGAGACAGTTACAGACATATTAGAGAAAGGCACAGACTGTCACACCACAATCACCATCCACTACAGAAAAATGCTACACGATGGAACAGGGCAAGAAGCTGACACGATAAACAACTCACAATGTATTGTGACAGACAGAAACACAAGCAGAGTCAATGGAAGTGTCAAGAAGAGGAACAAGAGAATTTTCAACTCCAACCCCTAAAAACAAATGCTAGACATTTTACACAACTGATTGGGGACCAATTACTGATGACTGGATGCATAGACCAAAGTCATTGCCACATGACAGTGCCACAATGCCTTACCTAAGCGACAGGGTTCGTATCATTTTGCTACCATCACCCCCTCTTTTGCATTTAATATGTGTAATGTACTGGTGAGAATGCACCAAATTTTCACAGTGAAATGCCAAATAAAGGGGCCCTTAAATAGACTATTTTTTTAAACGTAGTGGGGGACTTAGAACAAATAGTCACCCAGGATGCCAACCTTGTGTACAACGCTTTATAATCGTGATTTATAAAACATTGATTTTCACAGAATTGCAAAAGGGGTCCGAAACTAACAGTTGAAAATACTCCAGATTCCTATAAGATGGGCATGCACACTGAAAAAAATGCACCCAGATATTTTTATTTTACCATTGATATTATCTTCATTACTCCCAAAGGGGTTAGCAAGAGATAGAAGGTCAGGAAGCAGAAAGGAAGTCTCAGGGGACTTCAGACCCTCTATGAGCTTTTCTGCATCAAGAATGAAGGAGAGAACAATGAAAAACAGATATAATATGAAATGCAAGCATAGAGTAGAAAATTACTTTAGTTCAGCAAAAAATAAAGTTACATAACACAGGTTAATTGACTGATCCGCACCAGCTCACAAGCCGTAAAATTCTGAGCAATCTGGAAGTCACTAATTCCCAAAGTGTATGTTGCAATTATGATTCAAATAGTTTCAGGCACAACTCCTCCAGATGTACTCTGCTAGTTTCACAATGGATATGCATGAAAAGATGTGAATGTTATAAAACCCTATCAAGAGATAATATTTAGTTGAATAATTTGACAATAAAATCACAGGTTTTTATTTTGCACTGAAAATCCAGTAATGTTAAGGAAAACAGTCCCAGCATGAAAATCCTCCAGTTCTACAAATATAAATTTCACTTATAAAACCGCTGGCTTTGGCATTGAGCTCTTATTAAAATGCAAAGCACCAGGATAGTGGCATATTAAAGAATTTTGACCTTCACCCAGGATGTCAACCTTGTGTACAACATTTTATAATAGTGATTTATAAAACACTGAATTTCACAGGATCTTTAAAGGGTTCTGAAACTAACAGCTTGGGAAGGAAAGGCATACAGGGAGGGGAAGGGAGAAATAAATGGGTTCCTGCCATTTTATTTTCATTAATTCAACCTCCATGTAATAGTGATGTACCACAATCTTTCAGGTTTTAATTCAGAGGAGACAGATGGTGACAATCATATATCCATGTGCAGCGGGTGCAATCTTTATAGGAGATCACCATCCAGTGACTTCTGCTGTAAACGGCTTTGTTCTGATATTGTTAACACTTAATGCATAGATCTATTAAAGAAACTCCTCAGTGCAACCTGCCCTGCTTTGATGACCAGTCATTTGACTACTCCACAATAGATGATGGGAGATTATAGTCTCCAAATGTGATATTACAATCGCTTCCCATTATTGTCTTGCAACAAGGAGCAGGAATCCTTGTTGATCTTCCATCACATTGGTCAACCGCTATTCTAACTATGGATGCCAACTGAAATACTATACAGAAAATGAGTGAAGGACTACCATTGCACATATTGTAGGCACTGGAACCCATAGACAAGTTCTGAAAGCACCCATCCATTACAAGGGCCCAAAGTATTTCTGAAATAGATTTAAACAATTACATTTCTAACATCCTTTTTCAGAAATAACTTGTTCCCTTATTCTTCTCAGAAATCATTACAACTAACAAAGTTTAATAATGTGCTGAAAACGACTCTTTTGAAACAATCTTCCGATGGTTCAAAGGTACTGAGTGAAACCAAATAAATGCAATTTGGTAAGTGAAATCACAAATGGTAAATTCTGAATAAAAAAGCAAACTGCTTGAGGAAATCAGCGGGTCAGCAGGATCTATGGAGGAAGTGGACAGCCGATGTTTCAGGTTTGGACCATTTTTTTTCAAGACTGAAGAAAAGAAGTCCGACCGAATAGTCGTCTATCCATTTCCTCCACAGATGCTGCCTGACCCACTGAGTTCCCTCAGCAATTTGTTTTTGCTCAAGATTCTAACATCTGCAGTCTCTTGTGTGTCCAAATGGCAAAGCTTGTTCAGGATTCAATTTTTTGTAACACACTTTAATCAGCTGGTAACATTCTGGATGAAGGAGTAGGGTTTGAGACAATACTAAAGCACGCCTATAGGATGAAATCATGGATTTACTATTTTCTTATTACTTGTGTTTTGTGATGTACTTAGGAAATCAGTAAACTTCGGATGCTTTCATTTGGTGGGATCAAAATCAAGTGTCAACCCAGGCAGGCACTGTTCATTATGTTCAATATGTCAAAGAATTGGAACAGTGTCATAGGCATGTCAAAGGGAATGCAAGTTACTTCTAATACACAGTTTTATGGATTTCAGCACAAAGCTGCAGAGCATCACTTTTGCTTTATAAAAAAAATCACTTTAATAGTAAGGAGTGTAGAAGTAGAATGGGAATGAAAGCTTCCAAGGCAGATGGTCTCAATGTAAAAACTGAGACGGAATAGGATGCAAAGCCTCAGAATAAAACACTGGTGAATGTCCCACATATCAGCCATTAACTTCCAACATTGCAGATGACAATATTAATTTGAGCCCAAGGGAAAAGTCTCATATTGATCTTCCATGATTGATTTTGTACTAACCTGATTGAGAATTTAATCAACAGCCAAATTCCAGGGCAAAAAAAATAAATCAGAGGCATTATTGGATTACAGAATCTAAAAAGCAGAGTCCATTTAAAATAGTTTAAGATGCGTCATTTGATAGATATTTAAAACCTTGGATTCTGTCACCAACTGACACTTTGGTACATTTTTATGTTTTCTCTCCCGCACAAAAAAGCCAGCAACACAGATGGTGAAGATGGCTTGAGTGTGAACCTAGGGGAATGTTGCAAATTCATTATGCTTTTTGTCAGCAATGAAGTGTCCCTTACACAGCAAAACTCTGACCCAACGTTGTTCCTTCAATAGAAACAGAGGGTCGCTCTACCCCTGTAGCATTTACTGATTACCATTCCCAATGTGAACTCTCTGCAGGGTAGATCAAGTCCCATGTTAGAACAAGGCGTCTCTTAAGCTTTGTACAATACTGAGCCTTCACTGATATGTTACAGGAACATTACATTGAACTACAGGCAAGGCAACAAAGCTTGGCCTTCTCTGATGTTCCAAATGCTTCAAGCTTGTGTTACATGCTGTTCTCAGCGTTAATCGACTTCTAAAGCCGATTGCTATTTGATGGGAAGTATGGTGTTTTTAGCACTCTGCAATGTGGCCATAACAGCAGGTATAATCACTGCCTCCGAAAATGCAAGCAGGAATAAAAAGAAGTGAGGCAGAAAGACTTGTACACTCTCACTTAAAGACACAGAAATGACCAGAGGATTGAAACCTTACATCTTTGTTCTCAGCAGTGTTTTTTTCCCCCAGCTTGGTATGTAATAGTGCAATGTGTTACCATGGGAAGGTTCAGCTATTCTCTTTCCAGTACTTTGCAGCATTGAGTAACTCTCTCCCGCAGAAAGTTAACAATCCAAAAGCCAGTTTAACCTCTCCACATCACTGGTAGTCAGACAGTATTGTGCAGATTTTTCAACTCAGGAAAATTTCTCAAGAGCCAGAGCTAAATTTGATTTGCATTTAGGGTATGGTTAAATGTTTCTGCGGCTTGTTGGGACACTTTGGATTGACAGAAGCTTAGGTTTATGTTATAAAGTCCATGTTTGATTCATCTGCTACACAACCTCTCGGTGAAGTATATATATTTAAATGCTCAATAACAAGAGAGCAGCAGGCTTTAAGTGAGGTGACGGACAAATGTCTTCATCTTTGGGAGTAGGGGGCTCATAACTCTAACCAACTCATAACTCTGACCAACTGGTCAATTTAAAACAACCCCTCACTATCTTGATCCCCAGAAAACTGTTAATAATAGACTTGCTCAACCTGATAAACAAAAGTTGTTAGCTACAATCTGAAAGGCCTCAACTATCCCAGCTTCAGCTCTGGATGGGATCCAAAGGTACACTCAGTAATTATTTACCTGGCGGATCAGATGATGGTACAGGAGTGAATGGATCGGGTACGTTAATTGGCGGAATGGCAGCGTCTGGAACCAGAAGTTCTGAAGACTTTTCAGCTGAGCCAATGTAGTAGATGAGAGCAGGTAGAAGAGAAGAAGGCAACAAGGAGCAGCAAAGAGGGAGGAAAGAAGCAGAGAACAATTACACATCATAAAAATGATCCATCTATCTTCGGTCACTGACTTCAATTTTACAGCCGATACAGATTCATTAGGCCCAACAGGCCCATACCAATGTTTTTTCACTTGAGAAATTACGCCAAAATGCAAGTTCTATGAATGAACTAAATGTTGAACACATGACATAATGTGTAAGTTGAGAAACTCCCTTTATTTTCTTGTGTTTCAAGTCACTTCCCCAAGGAAGGTTGTTACTCGAACCAACATATACCTGCTTTTATTATCGTGGCGCCTGACCTCCAGTGCACTGGCGGCATTTTCAACATAGAACGCAGCAGCACCATTTTAGAATGTAAAACTGCTATGGTTAAGATTGGTTTGCATACTAACCTGTCCCAGAGGAAAAGGGATCTATTCCAAAAGCGTCTGCCTGCACCTGGACTGGCGTTGCTGGAAGCCCTGGCATTAGACTCTCTGTGGCTGCATCGGTCTTCTCAACCTTGCCTGTGAAATTCAGAAACAATTAAATAAAAATGTTGCCCAATTTAAATAAATGTTTTGCACAAAAGAAAAAAAAGAAAAAATCACTAGAATGAAAAACATTTGCTCACCAATTAATCACAGCACATCTATATTGAAGATGCTAGACTGTGGTTAATTTAATCTATCTGGCTTTATCTTGCACTAAACGGTATTCGCGTTATTCCATTTATCATGTATCTATACACTGTGAATGGCTCGATTGCAATCATGTATTGTCTTTCTGCTGACTGGTTAGCACGTAACAAAAGCTTTTCACTGTACCTCGATACACATGACAATAAACTAAACTAATTTAAACAAGTCAAAAATACATAGGTACTCAAGGTATCGAAAGGCTGTAATAAAGAATGTACCTTTTTTTCCCCAATAGAACTCAGATTAATAACTATTTTTTAGCTTTAATTTAATAGTCCCATTTTAATAACTGATGGATTATCATGTATGTTGACAGAATGTTAATGATTTGTGGTTTCATTGAACATTTGTTTCATCATTTAAGTATTTTGGGACACAGAGTGCAATTTAAATCAAAAAATTTGTTTTCATTGTCTGTAAGTAGAAAAATAGAATTAAATGAGAAACAATAATGATTCAATGAATGTTCACAAAGTGAAGAGGGGAAAGCAAAAACAGACACTCAGAAAAATCAAAGACAAATAAAAAAGGAATTAAATTAGTTAACAAGGTCACAGATAATTCTGTCCTAGTCTCTTCATGCTCTTCCAGTACATTGTAGTACACAATAACAATCGATTAATTGGGTTTTGCATTGCTTCACTGGAAAGGCATAATACTCAACCATTATAGCAACGTCTTCCTAACATTCTTCATACATCTATATCTCTCTCACTTCACTTGACCTCAAAATAATGCATCCTCCAAATGCCTCCCAAATCTATTTTCCAATTGAAACAAAACTTCTGTTCAAATGAACTAAAAAGCAAATAGGCAATCTTTTATGATTCGTTACTTTCTGCCTATGTTAGTGTAGTTTCCAAAGCTAATCTCTCTGATGGCTGCCCTCACATGGTACGAAATGTAAATAACACATGCCTCAGTTCACAACCAGCATAAGGATCTCCAAGGGGAGTAATGTGGATCTGCTAGGCAACTTACAAAAATGTGCTTTTATTCAAATGTAGCTCTGCCCTTTAACAAAAGCACCGTGAGACTTGCATTAAAGAACATCAATCTGCTCAGTTCCACGGTTCCAATTCGTTTCAACAGTGCAACTGGGAATAGTTAAGAATCAATAGTTGCTGCATTGCTCAAACACTTCTTGTAATGATGCCAAGAGCCCAGGTACACTCGGAAAAACACAGGATTTAAATTGTTTGTGTTTATAGACAGCATGCTTGGAATTCAGATGTACACACTCAGAACCTCTCAAAAAGTGCAGAGTCTTTGTGAAGTAAACAGGAATAAAAATATGGTTATCCATACAGAAGCAGCCACACTCATTCTCAATCATGCTAATGACCACTACATTTTCCCTTTGTTCTACGAAAGATCAAAGTTACACCATCATTCATCCCCAAGTGCTAAAATAATGCCGGATTGAACGCTTAATTTGGTCACTGATTTTTTTTTGTCTGCTTTCGGAATTAATTCATCTGCTTCATTTGAAAGATTTTCAGGACGTTCAAAATTACTGATTCATGACAATTCATAAGTGGGGAGACAGATCTAACCTTCAAAAGAGAATTTGATACTTGGAGAATAAACTTCAGTAATACAATGAAAGGTGGAGGGAGTTACACTGACTGGATTACTTTGGTTTGGAGATAAAGCGTGGAAATAGGCCGTTCGGCCCACTGAGTCCCTGATGACAATTACAATTACAATTTTACCAAGCCAGTTAGCCAATAGACCTGTACATCTTTAGAGTGTGGGAGGAAACCGGAGCACTTGGAGAAAACCCACGCAGGTCATGGGGAGAGCATCAAACTCCATTCAAACAAGCATCCGTAGTCAGGATTGAACCCGGGTCTCTGTAAGTCAGCGACTTTACCGCTGCGCCACCGTGCTGCCCACTGCTCTTGTGAAGTATTCTTCAATTTTATACTTACTATCTTTGAGCTTTTCAAAGTCCTTGTTGAGTAGTTCCTCTGCAGTAAGTTTGGAGAAATTGTCATCAGCAAATGGGTTCCATGTAGAAACATCAGGAGGATTGTACACATTTTGTTGGGAGGTCCTTGGAGAGCCTGAGGGAGTGGTGGTTGCTGACCTGATTGGAAAAAAGGTCTTATGGTGAATACCTTACTATGGTTGGTTTCGACGTATTAAACGCTCCCTTCATATGTTACTGAATTCAGTTAAGAACAACCCAATGGTTTTGTAGATAAATGTATTCCCCGTGTATTGCAGTCAGAGTGGTCCAGATTCAATTTCAGGTCTACGCAGAGCTGAATGCCTTAGATTGGACTAGGAATTCACCCAAGTATTCCTGGACTAGGTAGTATAAGAAAATAACTGCAGATGCTGGTACAAATCGAAGGTATTTATTCACAAAATGCTGGAGTAACTCAGCAGATCAGGCAGCATCTCAGGAGAGAAGGAATGGGTGACGTTTCGGGTCGAGACCCATCTTCAGTCTGAAGAAGGGTCTCGACCCGAAACGTCACCCATTCCTTCTCTCCTGAGATGCTGCCTGACCTGCTGAGTTACTCCAGCATTTTGTGAATAAATACCTGGACTAGGTAGAGTTGGTAAGACTGGATCAGGCTCCGCTCCATAAGACCTAGCACGTGGATCGGACTTTGGAAATACAGTAACTCCAGCATTTTGTGTCTATCTTTGGTTTAAATCAGCACCTGCAGTTCCTTCCTACACAAGAAATTCACTGTATTTTGTACATGTGACAATAAAGCACTATTGAACATGAGGGATGGAGGGATTGTATATTAGAGTGAGATTGGGGTTAAACAAAAGTGCCAGTGATTATTCGTTAAAGTACTGACAGATGTAATATTGAGTGCTCCATTCCTAAACAGTAACATCACTTGGTGTCTAGGATTACCATTTGCTCGTAAAGAGGTGTGAATTTGTAATTCGTTGCCGAATGGAATGGAATAGACAGTCTGCACGGTGCATTTAATCAGCCAGCTGAATAACGACACTTGAGGGTAACAAATAAAGTATGATACTGGGGGTGGTGATTGAGGCGCAAATAATAGAGGCATTTGAAACTTTTGGATGGGCATGTGGATATGCAGGGAATGGAGGGATATGCATGATGTGCAGGCAGATAGAAATGGTCTTGGCATCATGTTCGGTACGGAAATTGTGTGCCAAAGGGCCTATTGTTGTGCTATACTGTTCTATGTTCTAAAAAGAAAGATAGGAAGAGACTTTAAGAAATCATAATAGATTATATTGTCTGCTGGTCCCATAAAATGTATTGCAATTCCTTCAAGACAAATTATTATAATTACGACAGGCAAGGAAATGAGTGTTCATTATCAAAATAAATTAAACCTACTTGGATTTGTTTAAACCAGCTTCTGCAGCTGCAGCAGCCAGGAGCTGGGTTGATTTACTGACTGGAACTCCAAATACTGCACTGTAAGTGACATCGCTCAGAATCCTCCTGTGCCCTGCACGCTGAGTCTTGGGGGACAACGGAGGAGTCACGGACATTGGCACCAGTTTTGGAGACTGGTTTGGTGCCACCTCTGGCGGTGGCGGTGGAGGCGGTGGCTGCGGCTGCTGAGGCAGTGGAACCTGCGTCTGCAAGGGAAACCAATCAGCAGAAATCAGTGCATTACACAACATATACCTACAATCACAAATAGAGGTCAAAATGTGGCTTTTGGAGTGCTTGAGTTATTGTTTAGTTGAGCTTAGAAATAGATACAGCGCTGAAGCAGGCTCTTCGGCCCACCGAGTCCGCACCGACCAGCGATCCCCGCGCATTAACACTATCCTACACTCGGGACATTTTTTACATTTATACCAAACCGATTAACCTACAAACCTGTAAGTCTTTGGAGTGTGGGAGGAAACCGAAGATCTCGGAGAAAACCCATGCAGGTCATGGGGAGAGCATACAAACTCCATACAGACAAGCACCCATAGCCAGGATCGAACCCGCGTCTCTGGCTCTGTAATCACTGTAAGGCAGCAACTCTACCGCCGTGCAAACGTGCTGCCCAAATCAGTTTCACCAAATGAACTGCAACTGTTAAACACATACTTACCTATAATGACACAGTATCCAAATGCAAACCAGATCTGAGCACTCTTATTATGATTTCTGCTTTTGTTTCCAGGATTAAGGAAACAAAAACGCCATGAAAGTTTTCATGGAGCACGTGATTTCTGGTAGCTCAGGACTGTTCTCTTGTTGTTGGTAGGATGGTTCAGTTGCCCAGCAGTTATCAGGTACTGAACCATCCTACCAACAACTAGAGAACAGTCCTGAGCTGCAATCTACTTCATTGGAGACCCTCGGACTATCCTTGATCGGACTTTACATTGCACTGAATGTTATTCATGTTATTCCCTTTATCCTGTATGTGTACACTGTGGATGGCTTGATTGCAATCATGCATAGTCTTTCCGATGACTGGTTAGCACGAAACAAAAGCTTTTTGCTGTACCTCAATGCATGTGATAATAAACCAAACTAAACTAAATCACAAATTAGTCCACACAGCTTTGTCTAAGCAGTTGCGAAGCTCATTCATTTTAGTGCCTATAATTTCCATGTAACATTACCACTTGGAAAAATCAGATTTGGCCAATTTTGTGGCTTGTGTGGACTAGGGATTGAAATCAGAGAAATACCTCTTTTTTATTTATTTTTTTAGGCATGAAGGCTGACTGTATGAAAATGGAAATGATTAGACATAGCCTGTATTAGAAAGGTGACCACAGGGGGAAGGAGTGGACAAAATTGCTTCATTCCAAACAGCAACATAAGTATGACAGACTGCACAATTAATTAGAAGCAATACATTTTTTATTAATGAAAACTTTAATTTGGCGTAAATTTCATATTTGTATAAATGTTGGGGTAACAATATATTCTCTTATTTCCTTATGACATAGGAGAAGGGCATTTTGGCACATCAATTTTATGCTTGCTCAATGAAGAATCCCATTCCCCGCTAATTTTCCCTGTAACCCATTCTCTCTACTAATCCATCAATCACCCAAAGCGTCTACCAGATTATCTACTTCATACCTGGAGCAATATATGGTGCTCAACTAACTAACCAAACTGTATGTTTTTGGAATATGGGAGGAAACCAGAGCAACTGGAGGAAACCCACATGGTCACGGGCAGAATGGGCAAACTCCACACAGGCAAGATGGAGGTCAGGGTTGAACCTAGGTTACAGGAGCTGTGGGGAAGCAGTTCTACCTGCTGTGCCCTGGTGTTGCTGATTTGGGAGGTGTATTGGTCACTTGGTCAATGCTTCCCACTCGTCTGCCCATAAAAGGCACATCTCTCGTATTTGCAAATGTTTGTATTATAAGGGTTTAAACGCTTAATTTGCAAACTCTTACCATTCCCTGTTCCTGAGAGGCTGCTTGTACACCTGCAGCATGTTGCTGCGGAAGTGGCAAATGTGTGTGTTGCGGGTGTGCTGCAGTCAGCTGCGGCTGGACATTAGCAGCGTGCTGGCTTGCAAACAGCATCTGCTGCATGGCTGTGGAAAGCTGGTGTTGCTGGAGATAGAGATTCTGCATCATCTGATGTTGCATTACTTGTTGCTGGGCTTGCTGTATCGCGTGGTACTGGCGCACAAACACATGCAAATAAAACACTCAAAATCAATTAAAAGAAACCAATAATATAAAGCATAAAATAATGAAAAAAGAAAAGGAATAACAAAGTTGACAACTTGGATTTCACCAATGCCAAACGATGACTGACCAGTATAAATACAGGCACCACAGGTCTGCTTGATCACATAATGTCCCTTATGCTTGGCTGCAGTAGAATAAACATAAATCTGCAGCAAGTAGATTGGGGTAAAGGGAAAGAGACTTGTTTGTTCAGTGCATAATTGCAACAAAAAAATCTTGAAATGATTTAAACAACATAAAATAGTTTGCCGTGTTGTGACATTTTTACATAAAGACAGTGGGCCAGAGGTTTGTGGACAGGAACAAGATGACTTTTTGGTTTTAATATCATGTTGCGAGAGGGTTTGTGGCCAAGGCATGCAGTCTTGGCCTTGGAATGCTGGCTTTTTTTCAAAAGCAGCATTTATTCCAGTTGTACACTTTGGCAGTCCAAATTATATGTTCGATCTGAACAGAGAACAGAGCTGCTATCTCACATCTCCAGCAACTCGGGTTCAATCCTAACCGCGGCTGCTGTCTGTGTGAAGTTTGTACGTTCTCCCTGTGACCGCATGGGCTTTCTCCGGATGCTCCGGTTTCCTCCCACATTCCAAAGACGTGCAGGTTTTGAGGTTAATTGGCTTCTGCAAATTGCCCCTAGTGTGTAGGATGCAAAAGTGGGATAGTGTGTGTGTGATCGATGGTTGGCATCAACTTGGTGGGCCGAAGGGCCTGTTTCCATGCTTTATCTGTAAACTAAACTAAATTAAATTATAGTTGTTCAAACCTACAACCTAAACCTAATCTTCTAACTCAGGAGCAGGAATACTAACAAATATAATCTTAAGACTAGCCAACTACTAGCAGAGGTAAATAAATGAGTTGGCAAAATAATGTTATTTATACACTGGTGCATGACTTCTATATATACTGGGCAGTCATGATCAATGAGTTAATAAATAGATGGTGAAATTGTAAGCATTCTGTAAAATAGAAAACATAATCAAACAGAATAAGAAGTAGACCAGTTAATATGAAGAAAATAAATCATAAAAAATGACAAAGAGGATGTAGTTTCTCTACACTTGTCTTCCTTTTTAATATAAATAACTATTGAAGTTGCTGTACATTACTTTGCATGAATACACAAAGGGGATATTTAGAAAAATGACTTTGTTTCAAATATAAAAGTTGATTGCCAAGGCATCTTATTCCACCTATCATTGCGCATTTTGTGCATGATCAATAAATTTCCACATTGGTACACCAACACAAAAACCTTGAATTAATAAAATATATAATCTTGGGCTAGTCACAGGCTAGCGATATACATGCAAGCTGCATAGTTCCATTTGTAAAATTCCAAAATATATAAAGGGTCTCCAGAATTCAAAACAAAAAAAAAGCACTGCAGAATACCTTAAAAATAATTGCAATGCAAAACTTTGCATGACCTCCTGATGCACAGATGCAGCACTAAAAGTGCATGACTTCCTTTCAAATGCCAAAATGTTTCCATTTAAATTGTTATCACCTCCGGTACCATTTCCCTGTTCCTATCTGTAGAGAAGCAAGTTCCATCATGCCCCTCAACTGTTTTAATTAAAGATACCAGAGAATGGTGCACACGGGCTTTGGGAAGGCATTCAAAGGTCTGGGGAATGGTGGAATTAAGAAATTAAGGGGTAAGTGATAGTCTGGATACAACATGAACTCAGTGAAGCAAAGCCTGATCATGGAAGTTAACAATGGTGTTTCAAGATTTAGCATCACCACTGTATATGATCTGTATATATGTGTATATGTGAGTATGTGTATATATATACACACCACACTGAACAGTTTTTGTCTTATTTATTATATAGTTTACAGTGTACTATGTTTACATATTCTGTTGTGCTGCTGCAAGTAAGAATTTCATGATTCTATCTGGGACATTTGACAATAAAACACCCTTGACCCAGAGGGAAGAGAGAGGGAGTAGGGGAAGATGAGAAAGGATTTTGATAGTACAAAGATTCACATTTCAGTGAGTGGGTGGAGCCAGATTTTATAATTTAAAATTAAGTGGCAAAAATATAGAAACACATTGAGGAGGTATTATATCACTGATACACTTCTGTACATCGGAAGGACCAAGTGTAGGCTCGGCGATCGTTTTGCTGAACATCTCCGCACAGTCCGCCTTAACCTACCTGATCTCCCGGTTGCTCAGCACTTTAACTCCCCCTCCCATTCCCAATCTGAGCTTTTTATCCTGGGCCTCCTCCATTGTCGGAGTGGTGAGGCTCAGCGCAAACTGGAGGAACAGCACCTTATATTTTTCTTGGGTAGCTTACACCCCCACGGTATGAACATTGACTTCTCTAACATCAAATAGCCATTGCTTTCCCTCTCTTCATCCCCTCCCCCATCCCAGTTCTCCCACCAGCCTTACTGTCTCCGACTACCTTCTATCTCTGTCCCGCCCACTCCCCTGACATCAATCTGAAGAAGGGCCTCGACCCGAAACGTTATCCATTCTTTCTCTCCAGAGATGCTGCCTGCATTTACTCCAGCATTTTGAGTCTATCTTACATCACTATGATATTGTTTCACCTAAATGAAAGAGTGATAGTTGGCTCCATTAAAGAAAGAGTTGGGCAATTGTTGAGGATGAAGAACTTAAATAGTTACCAAGGATATTGGGGTAGGTATGAATGGTCTTTCAAACATCAAGCATTAAGACATTCTAGCCTTAGAGGGAGTACAGAGAAGGTTCGCCAGATTGATCCCTGGGATGGCAGGACTTTCATATGAAGAAAGACTGGATAGACTACGCTTATACTCGCTGGAATTTAGAAGACTGAGGGGGGATCTTATAGAAACATATAAAATTCTTAAGGGATTGGAGAGGCTAGATGCGGGAAGATTGTTCCCGATGTTGGGGAAGTCCAGAACTAGGGGTCACAGCTTAAGGATAAGGGGGAAGTCTTTTAGGACCGAGATGAGAAAACATTTCTTCACACAGAGAGTGGTGACTCTGTGGAATTCTCTGCCACAGAAGGTAGTTGAGGCCAGTTCATTGGCTATATTTAAGAGGGAGTTAGAAGTGGCCCTTGTGGCTAAAGGGATCAGGGGGTATGGAGAGAAGGCAGGTACAGGTTACTGAGCGAACTATCAGCCATGATCATATTGAATGGCGGTGCAGGCTCGAAGGGCCGAATGGCCTACTCCTGCACCTATTTTCTATGTTTCTATGTTTCTAAATGCTGAACAACTTCTTCTTTGTTGTTTATCCGTGATTTTCAGATCTTAGCCGACAGTCAACCCCATAAGCATCTCCACAATAGCATAATCTAAACCAGCATCTTTATCCATTCTCAACATTCAGAAACAGAGCAATCCATAACCAAATCAAAGAATTTAGCAAATGTTCAGTGATTACATAAGCCTGAAATTTTCAGATGCATTTCATTGTAAGCCACATTCATTTGAAACAAATGTTCTCTGATGTTATCTGTTGATATTCAGTGTTTAAAATGGGCAGAATTATTGCACCAATGTTGTTTTCCAACTCAAGCTCCAACCAATCTCCAGATATGGTCTACAAATAGGAATGTACGCATTTCATGAGCTGTCATTTTGAAATATCCTCACCAAGGTGAGCATGAAGTTGGAAAACATAGAGCAGGAGACTTACCATGAGAATGTTATCACCACATTAAATTGCGTGTAACTTTTACCTGCTGTGCCACTATCTGCTGCTGCTGCTGCTGCTGTTGCTGCTGGTAGTGCTGCTGCTGCTGCTGCTGCAGAAGCGGTGATTGCTGGAGGAAGAGCTGCGGTTGCACAGGAGTTTGTTGCGTGACTGCGGGAGGCTGCAATGCTGCTTGAGGCAGCTTCTGCTGCGCGGTTGCTTGCGGCTGAGGTTGTGCCTGCGCCTGTTTCTGCTGTGCCACGGCCTGGGTCTGCTTCTGCTGCAGCAACAGTTGTGGTTGTTGTAGCTGAGGTTTTGATTGTTGCAGGGCTGGTTGCAGGCCAGGGGTTTGGTTATTATGAGCGGTGCCAAGAACAATACCTGTAAGAAGATAAATATTTGGAAAAAGTACATCCTACAAGGGATGCTATTGAACTCTTTCTCTTATTCAAGATGAAGGTTCTCGACCCGAAACATCACCCATTCCTTCTCTCCAGAGATGCTGCCTGTCCCGCTGTGTTGCTCCAGCTTTTTGTGTCTAGTTCCAGCTCCAGCTATTAGTTTAGTTTGGTTTAGAGATACAGCTCGGAAACAGGCCCATCGGCCCACCGTGTCCGCACCAACTGCCGATCCCCGCATACAAGCACTATCTTACACACTAGTGACAATTTACAATTTTTACCAAAGCCAAATAATCTACCATCCTGGACTTCTTGGAATGTAGGAGCAAACTGGAACACCCGGATAAAACCCATGCGGACACGGGGAGAACGTACAAACTCCGTACAGACAGCACCATTAGTCAGGATCGAACCCAGGTCCCTGGCGCTGTAAAGTAGCAACTCTGCCGCTGCCCCACCGTGCAACCCAAAAGAATTCCAAGTAAGTAACTCAAAAGAAAATTGAAATAATGCCCTGAATCTTTTGTACAACAGTGGCTTTGCAACATTTAAGTACGGTAGTTCTGTTATAATGTAATGGTTTACCTTTCTAAGAAACTATGTGTGATGGAAAATCATGTTGTAAAAACATTTGTCAATGGGGAGAAAAGGGTTGAGTTTCAGACTCATAACAGTGAAGTTATTTCTCCCACGGGATTCTCAAAAATGTAGGTCTTTTTAGTAGCTACAAGTTTATTTTTCTTACTGCAAGTCAAAAATAAGAAAGGCTGTAAGTCACATTGTTTAAAAGAGTATCCTTGCACGAGTGACAATAGAAGTGATTCTTGTCAATTTCAATAGCCAACTGCAGTGCAACTGACAGACTGTGTTCTTAAGAAATAATATTGTCTT
Source organism: Rhinoraja longicauda (assembly GCF_053455715.1). Taxonomy (NCBI): domain Eukaryota; kingdom Metazoa; phylum Chordata; class Chondrichthyes; order Rajiformes; family Arhynchobatidae; genus Rhinoraja; species Rhinoraja longicauda. The sequence goes on from NC_135988.1 coordinate 9,648,030, forward strand.
ATTACTGCATGGAGGTTACATGGAAACACAGACTTTTTTTCCCCCCAAGACAGATTTTTTTCTGTATTTCAATTTGAACTGATGCCAATTGTGTCAGAAAAGATGAAGCCAGAGAATAGCCCCAAATTAACTGGCATACAAAGATTGGATTACGTCCAATTTTTAATGACAGAAGGGGATTTATAAAACTATAAAATGGTTGTTTACATTTTGAAATGTTTAAATTCAGATTCCAAAGAAACAATATCCCATAAGAGACACAATGCTGTAATGGAGGATGATTGTTAAATAATTAACACCCTGAATGATTAATTCCTTCACATGTTTGCAGGCAACACGTGCTCTCTGAGCACACATAAAAACCGAAATAAAATAAGTACTTTATTCCATTTCCCTATCCTTACTGTATATCAGCTAAGACTCAATTATCAGCAATCTTAGACTAGTTCATGCAACATTCATTTCCAAAGGCGGTGAACAAAAGCAATTGATAACAATAGACCCAAGAAATAGAGGATGTGGGGCTGACAAAGAACTAGGGACTGAATTGAGGAAAAACATGTCAGGCTGGGAGTAGATTTCGATTTTAGATTTAGAGATACAGCGCAGAAACAGGCTCTTCGGCACACCGGGTCCGAGCCGCCCAGCGATCCCCGCTCACCAACACTATCCTACACCCACTAGGGACAATTTTTACATTTGCCCAGCCAATTAACTTACATACCTGTACGTCTTTGGAGTATGAGAGGAAACCGAAGATCTCGAAGAAAACCCACGCAGGTCACGGGGAGAACGTACAAACTCCATACAGACGGTGCCGGTAGTCAGGATCGAACCTGAGTCTCCGGCGCTGCATTCGCTGTAAGGCAGCAACTCTACCGCTGCGCCACCGTGCCGCGCTAATTTCTGACCTGGAATTAACTGCCTGAGCGAGTAGTTAAGGCAGATTCAACTGGATGTCTTACAGAGGGGAACTGGATAGATACCCAAGAACCCCAAGAGTAATTTCTGACCTGGAACTAACTGCCTGAGAGAGTAGTTAAGGCAGATTCAACTGGAATTCAACTGGAATTACTTGGTTAATTCCCGGAATGGCGGGACTGTCATATGTTGAAAGACTGGAGCGACTAGGCTTGTATACACTGGAATTTAGAAGGATGAGAGGAGATCTTATCGAAACGTATAAGATTATTAAGGGGTGGGCACGTTAGAGGCAGGAAACATGTTCCCAATGTTGGGGGAGTCCAGAACAAGGGGCCACAGTTTAAGAATAAGGGGTAGGCCATTTAGAACTGAGATGAGGAAAAACTTTTTCAGTCAGAGAGTTGTGAATCTGTGGAATTCTCTGCCTCAGAAGGCAGTGGAGGCCAATTCTCTGAATGCATTCAAGAGAGAGCTAGATAGAGCTCGTAAGGATAGCGGAGTCAGGGGGTATGGGGAGAAGGCAGGAACGGGGTACTGATTGAGAATGATCAGCCATGATCACATTGAATGGCGGTGCTGGCTCGAAGGGCCGAATGGCCTAATCCTGCACCTATTGTCTATTGTCATTAACTATAGTGATTTGAATCCAGAGCACAAGGCAAGTTGTCCAAATCTTCTGGCCGTGGCAATTCTGAGGTAATAATTCTAAGGTAGCTTTGGAAATAAAATATATGTCAACCGGTTAGAATAACAGGTGCAATTTATAATTTATATTGCTGCAGGAGCTAAGGGTAAATCTATAGTTCTTGTTGATTTCATGCTCAACAGGTCTACCTTTTCCATGTAACAATCAATGAAGCCAATGGAATGCCAAGCAACGTGGCCCAAAATAGCGAAGAAAGCCAAACCGCAAAGTGGTCTGATCAGACCACACCTTTCGTGTCTGATTTTATGTGCACCATGGAAGTTCAAATTCGAGAGTGCAATGTTGAACTGTAAATTGACTGCAACAAAATGCTTTGGCATTGGTAGAAACTTGAATTTGTGTCTTGAAGGAAGCAAGGTAGTTTTCTAAACAGTGCACCAGACACTAAACAGCATATAATGAAAAACAAGCCCAAAAATTATGTCACCTTCATACAATAAAATTAACACATAGGAAAAGTATCGGGGAGAAATTGCTTATTTCATGAGAATGGCAACAAATGTGTTTCCTGGATAAATTTTGATAAATCATAAAAATGCCCAGAAAGGTTCATTCAGAGAAATGTTAAGATGGAACAGAGCATGCCATCGCAGCAGTCTCTATTATTTTGAATGTACAGCTCTAAAACCAATACAAAGACAGCCTTCCCCACGTCATCCAGAGATGGGGTGAGGGGGATCCAGGAGTGCAGGTACACAGTTGCTTGAAAGTGGCATCACAGATAGATAGGGTGGTCAAGAAGGCTTTCGGCACATCAGTCAGGGTATTTAGTATAGAAGTTAGGATGTTATGTTACAGTTGGACAAAATGTTGATGAGGCCACATTTTGAGTATTGTGTTCAGTTTGGGTCGCCCTATTATAGGAAAGGTGCTGTTAATAACAGAGAGGATTACGAGGATGTTGCCCAGACGAGGGCCTGAGCTGTAAGGAGAGGTTGGGCAGGCTAGGACTTTATTCCTTAAATGATGAGGGGTGATCTTGTCTAAGATCATGAGGGGAATAGATACTTCCTTGCAGGGAAAATCATCTTGGGGTTCTCTTGCTCACGGACTCACAAAAAGATCCAACAGATATCTCTGGATTATTCTATTGAAACAATCGAATTCTCAGTGTTACCGTGAATACTTCTTCTAAGATGGAAAACTACAAGATTGAAGTTTGTTAAAAAATTTTGACTAGCTTGTATGCCCAAAAAAGTAGGTGGCATTAACATTTTAAGTGCTCACTCTCTGCTCATTAGTGTAACAGAAAACTGACGGGCGTACATGAAACATTTAAATGTCGATTACAGTTCTTGCAGGCCAACGTCAGAGAGGCATTTCAACAAACTACAGAGAACATGGATGCAATTCATCAGACCTGCTGGTGGTACAACTGCCTGAGCAGACGGTCTCTTTCGTGGTGTCAGCGAGGGCTGAATCGGTAGCATCCCTGGGTTGGCTGGAGCCTGCCCAGCTTTGGGCCTTTGGCGAGGAGCTATTGAGGTCTCAGTGGGAGGAGTTGGATCTGTAAGCCTGAGAAAATTAAGTACACTTAGTGTGTGTGAAAGATACCAAAACCCAATTGATCATAACATGCATCTTTCTTCAACCGTTTCAATGTTTCTTTCTTCGAATCCAATCAAGATCAGAAGAACAAATATTCAGCAGAATGAAAATTACTGAATAGCATGAACCATTTTTATCTGTCCATGGAGTTCTCAAAACTTTTGTGCTTTTCACTTTTATCATCTTGGTGATAAGTGTAATATTACTTAATTCAAATAAATAAATTCAAAATAGATTATTTAACTCAATCATAATTAGAGTCATAATCCGATACATACAGCACAGACATCCTTCGGCCCACCTTGTCCATGCTGACCAAGATGCCCCATCTGTACCAGTCCCACCTGCCTGCATTTGCCCCATATCCCTCAAACCTCTCCTATCCATGTTCCGATCCAAATGTTCTCCAAATATTGCTATGGCACCTGTCTCAACTACCTCCCCTGGCAGCCTGTTCCATACACCCACCACCCTCTGAGTGAATTGAATTGAATACTTTATTGTCACATGTGACAAGTCAAAGTGAAATTCTTTGCTTGCATACCCAAGGTGTGCAAATAGTCGCCCATAAAGGGCGCTTACAAAGTTAAGTGCCCCCCCCCCCCCCACCAGGTCCCTCTTTGTACTCCCCCCCTCCCTCAAGGCAGTCCCCTCATGCCGGGTCCCCATTGTTTTTCCCCCTCCCTCATGGCAGTTCCCTCACGCCGGATCATTGTTCTTCCCCCTCCCGCACGGCGGTCCCCCCACGCCGGGTCATTGTTCTTCCCCCTCCCTCACGGCGGTCCCCCCACGCCGGGTCCCCATTATTTCCCCCCCCCCCCACCGGGTCCTCCTTTGTTCCTTCCCTCGGCAGCGGCGTCCTCACTTCTGCATGTCCGTCCTCATCCGTCGGTCGATGCCATCATCGACCACGGCGCCAACCTCTCCACTAACGCTGCCGGGCCTTCTCCAGACGCCTCCGTGGCGCCGACCCAGGCCCCAACCGCGGGATCCACAGACCCAGTCAACTGATGGCCGCGGGCTGCGTCGGCCCGTGAGGCTCCATCTCCACCTCCGACCCGAGGGGCTCTGGACTGGTTTCCGACCCACGAGGCTTCATCGACTCGCGAGGTTCCGGCCCTTGAGGCACGGACCACAAGGCTCCACCGCTGGCCCACCAGGCCGAGGCTCCGGCCCACGAAGCTCCACCAGTGACAAAGTTCATCTCAGGTTCCTATTAAATATTTCCCCTCTCACCTTAAACCCATGTACCTTGATTCTTGATTCCTCTCCTCTTGGTAACATATTCTGTTAATTCACCCTAGCTATTACCCTCATGATCTTATACACCTCCATAGGATCACCTCTACACCTTCTGTACTCCAAGGAATAAAGTGCTAGCCACAATTCCTCAAATTGTGAGAGAATGTAACTTCCACCTTCCATTATAATCCATGATAGCTGATCTCCCTTCATATCCATCAAACCCTCTTTAAATGTAACATTTCAATAAATCTACATTGCACAATTTTTATAGTGTTGCCGAACAATTCAATAGAAAATATTTGCTTCATTTCTATGTTTAGTGAGAGGTTTTCCTCACAACTAAAATGTACTGAAAACAATGTCATTTTCAGTCACCATCAGTTTCCATTCAAAGACTTATGACGAGTTCCAGCTATAAGGCATTCATATGATGTTGAAACAAGTTCATTTCATGACTCAAATGTGACAACTGATCGACCTCAGCCTACCTCTCACTCCCAACCAGCTCCACGACTATTTAACCACAATGTCACTCATGATTCGGAAGATGAAAATGGTAGGTGAAATATTCATCCCAAAAATCTATTACAGCTTTTCCTAAAAAGGAAAGCACCTGCTCCATTTAATTATATGAAAGTGATGCTAACCTCGCCTTGGGCTGTGTCTTCTTAGCAGCAGCATCACTGGCTTTTAATGGCTCAACAAGCTTTGCTGGAATGGGTGAGTTCTGCAGAACAAAGTTATTATAAAATTATTGGTGAGTTCACTATTTTAATCGCAGCTCAATAATATACACCATTTGCTCAAATTTTTATCTTATCCTGATCAAAGAAAGTTCATGGGCCTATATTGCATTTGCTATAAAATCCACAAATGAGATAAATAAGATGTGCATGCATGTGCACAGGTTAATTTTATTTCCTCCACCCACTAAAAACTCAAAAGGTTTTTGACACGTACTGTGCATTGATAAACCACTGCACTTCAACGATAATTTCCCACTTAATTTAGCTAGATGTGGAAATATTCAGGAACAAGGAACTGCAGATACTGGTTTACAAACAAAAAAGACATAAAGTACTGGAGTAACTCAGCGGGTCTCGACCCGAAACATTTCCCATCCATGTTCTCCAGAGATGTTGCCTGACCTGCTAAGTTACACCAGTACTTTGTGTCTTTTTCGTACAAATATTCAATGAACACAGGCTGGATTGTCAGTACACAGAACTCCACTCACTGATAGAACCTATAATGCCATATAAAAATGTTATTTGGAACTTGGCACTAATGACAGGTCAGTAATTTGTTTTAAACAAAGAATGTATAATTTCACTCTGATTTCTCCAATTTTAAAAGTGTGCTTGGCACTTCCTTTCATGGAGAAGATCAATCTCTGATATTGTTAAGACACAGGCACAAGATGGGCTCACTTAATTTCATGGAGCCCAAACACACTGTGCCATCCCACCAAACTTCTGGTTACATGCTGATAGTAAATCTCAATTAGACATAGATTGGCTTAACATTGATAAACATTGATATTTCACATGCACTAGAATTCAAATTATTTCTAAACTTACACCAGTGTTCTGGACAGGGCATTCCTTCCTAATTTGTTTAAAAGCAAAGTGGGACACCTGATAAATATCTGGCCTCTTGTCAGGGTCTGGTTCAAGCATGAATCCTGCAAAGTGAAACCAATGTGAGTAGACAATTCCACATTAGCGTTAAAGCGGTTTTGCTTTTAAGAAAATATATATCAAATTTCCATACCGCAATAACATTATTTTAACCATGCATGTTTAGAAACAAATTTCATTTAAAATTCTATAACGTTTCCTCCTGCACTTCCATTTTCAACCTCCCTTTATGACGGGTCTATTCTTGTACATTAACTGAAACGAAATGTATTGCAGATGCAATCAAAACCTGAAGCATGTCTACATTTCACCATTCTAGTTTCCCTCTGGACCTGGCATTATTCTACCCAGATTTCAGGCCTTGAACAATAATACTATTTGAATATTCCATTGTGAGAGGAAAATGAGAGCCTCTGGATTTTACGATCAGGTAAGGCTATACTTGGAGCCTCCTCCTGAAAGTATAGATAAGTAATTGGGAAGGATGTTGTGAAGCATAGGTCTAAATTCACATCTAATCACTGCGACACAGTATGTAGACATTGCAAAGTGACCACAACTACCTATGATTAATATGGATGGAATACATTCAATTCCTTCACCTACAAAGGCTAACTTTTATTCAAGTTTTAATTCCTGTTCACTTGATTTGTGATAAAGTAAATTCTGCATAAATGAAACAAAGGAATATCAAACGGTAAGATTATCAAAATAATTTTCCAACAATGTTTTACTCTTTTAGGAAAAATAGCTCTCAATGTTAATGGATGCATTAATTTCAATTCAATTAAGTAATTGCTGAATTCCACAATATTCTGACTACCCCTGGAAAAGACCTGCCTCACATTAAAATCTTGTTTTCTACTGTATTCTCTTCTCCAGTGGCAGATCCTTATTGTTTTGTCAGCAGTCACAATTCCATCTCATCTCTTGCCTGAGAGCTGTTCTCAAGGATGCAGCACAGATGATCGAATGTGTGTCCAGCCTACTTATCTTCAGACTTTAATCATGCCACACAGACACAGAAAACTACCAAGGCAAGATTGTACCCAGAATGATAAATACTAAGATCAAAAGCCGTTTTAAAAACAGTTCGCTTTGAAACCAATCAGTAACCGTGTGACCAATAAAAGGAAAGGTTTTCTCTGAAGCATTGGAGGCTGAGGGGAGACCGGATCTATATAAAATTATGAGAGGCATAGATAGGAGGAGACAGTCAGAATCTTTTCCCAGGGTAGAAATGCTTATACTGGAGGGCATAGCTTTAAGGTGAGGAGCAACGTTTACAGGAGATCTGTGGGGCAATTTGTTTTTACACATAGAGCATGGTAGGTGTCCAGAAAGCATTGACAGGAGTGGTGGAAGCAGATACAAGAGTGGCATTGAAGAGGCTTTTAGATAGGCACATGGATATACAAGGAATGGAGGAATAAGGATCATGTACAGATTAAGGAGATTAATTAAACTTTGACATTGTGGGCTGAAGGGCCTGTTCCTGTGCTGTATTGTTCTATGTTCTATGAAAGTGACCAGCACTGAAATGTGTCTCTACTATCCTTAATACCAAAGCAGTCACAAATAGAGGCAAAACATACGTGGAACATCAAACCAGGCAAAACCAGTCAGTTGTCAAGGAAAGATCAGGTCAGAAAGCTTAAACAAGAATAACAACAACATTAAATATGTTAGATTCTCATGATACTGAAAATTCAATGTCTTCAGCTGCATATGGACTGCCTTTTCTACCTTTCCAATCATCCTGTCCCTCAACTTTAACACAACATTTACCTTGCCAGTAGTAGGTCTGCTTCTGATTATCGGTTACTTTAAAGTGAATTTGATCAAACAAAACATTTTGGAAACCTATCCTAATTTATTATTAATTTCAGTGTTCAAGTGTTACCGCAATGCTCAAAAGGAATTGACCAGAAACTGAAGAGGAAACAAACTGAAACATTTAGTAGCATGTACTTATTAGGCAGTGCATGTCGCTGGAGTACTTGGAGTTATCTGGGATTGTGAAGTTCCCATCGCAGATTGCCACCTGGCTTTCTCCAAATGGTAGTGTAAAAAAGCAGAGTTTGTACAGTAAACATCCAAGTGCCTGAAAAAGAAAGTAACATAATTACCAGATGCTGAACAGCAATTAAAACGTTTAGTTCTTCAAACTTAACTCAACAATCTGCTTTGCTTTCAACAAATGTTCTGACATCAATAATGTTTTGGAATTAGAGCGGACTAAATCCCAAGCATATCCTTTTTCCTTTTTCTTATCGCACAAAACAATTAAAGCAGTCAGAGGCTCTGCAAATAGCATCTCAAGAATTTTTTTAAAAGACACACAAAATATGGAATAACTAAACGGATCAGGGTGAGGATCCGGAGAAAATGGAGAGGAGACATTTCGGGTTGGGACCCTTCTTCAGACCAAGGAATAATGGTCCTCCTGAGAAACTAACTGAGAAAGTTGGCAGCTAAGCCATTCTGTTCACAGGTACGCTCATGCAAATAGGTACATGCACTATGGTTTAAACATACAGTAGGAATCTCTATACATTTCTGTACATACAACTCATCTAGATTTGACATTGACAATCAGATGAACTTTAATTGCACCAACAGTGAGTCCCATTTTATCAAGCGTTAATAACTGTCCTGTGACTACTGTGCCACTGCAGTATCGTAAAGCAATCAGTGCAACATTCAGATGGAAAATCCTCCAAACTAATACAATGTATGAATGTCAAATTATCTGTAGATTTACTCCAAAAAAAATAATCAATTATTTAACTGCAGTGTTCATCCTTAATCAAAGTGAAGTTTTTTATTCCTCCTGTATAATGTCGTTCACCTGGTACTTTCTGACAAGGATACTTTAGATGCATCAAATAAGTTGACTTTCACTAGGTTAACTTCACTGTATAATTCTAAAGGGGGCATGAAAATACAGAGCATCATTGAGGTCATAAATTCTGGGATCATATTTGAATAATCTTGATGTAAAATTAACTACAGGTTGAACACCGATTTTCCGGCACCCTTGGTTGTAGAGCTTTCCCGTATTAGCCATTTTCATGGACTAACAGAGGTTAAGTAATAATGATACAATATACCTCTGAAGCACTAATTATACTCCTCCTGTGTCTCTAAAGCACCATGGACTGCTAGAAACTTAAATAAAATAAATATTAATTTTACAGCAAAACTTTCTTCTGCCGGTTAACGAGTTCCCTCGGAAGTCTCGATGCGGGTCAGATCGGTGGCCGCCCACAGGATCGAGAAGCTGCTTTCCCAGCAGGACTATCGGGCCGACCCGAGATTTCCAAATGTGATAGATGGGCGTGCTCGCCGTCCCCGGCTCTCTGATGCGGGCCTACGAGAGGAGTCGAACGGCACTGGAAGCTCCGTCTCGGCTGTTGCCTGCCGAGATACCGGCCCGCAAAGTCGGCTCGGGGAAACGGATCTGCCGGCTCCGGCCCGGGCCAGAGTTCAAGAGCTCTGCAAATTCGACTGCTGATCGGCATGGAAGTCCCGATGAGGTCAAGATCGGCGTCTCACCCAGTCTCGCCGCTACATTTTCGGGGGGATATCTGGGGGGGTGGGGAGAGATGTATGGGTGGTGGAATTTCAAGTGCGCTCCAGTGATTTTGTCCGGATTAAAGGAGGAGCTGGACCACCAGTTGTCGGAAAATCGGTGGAGGACCTGTATTCCAATTGATAATTACATTTAATTATCATAACATGAGTAGACATGTCAAACTCTGTACAGCTGGATCATTAGTATAATGGAATGAAAAACTCGATCAACTTTGCCAGTTGTGAAGTTTAAGCATTTTGTTTCTGCACTTTTTCAGTTTCCTCCCCACAACATATCTTCACCGCACTTGTATATAAACTCAACAGACTATGCCACCAGACATAAATCCCTTCCATGCCAAGGCATTTAGTTAAATTAGAAATATTACATTATTCAGTCACATTTTATAACAACTAAGACAATCAAAAAGGAAAAGATGTAGATAAATGTGAACTGCCCCAACGCAGTGAAATTTAACATCCTTCACTCCTGATACTTTTTTTTTCTCCCCAACTGTTAAATTGATTTCCATATTTTCAGAGGTGTTAACTTTCAATTAATATATCTGCCTACTTAATGGGATGTAAAAGATTGTAGAGAAATATTTGAAGATTACCACGAAGGTGTTCTGCCCAGCATTTTATTTATTATCCACCAGGGGACTGAGACTTGCTGCACTGCTCTTATGTTGAGCTAGATTGGCCTTTTTCCATGCTGTAAACATTATGATTCTGTGATCACTTGAACACAATGCTGTTGAGGTTATTTGCTGTAAATAAACCATTTGCTACATTTTTTCTACTCTACAACAGAGGCTCAATGTTGAAAAAAAAGACTTCACTGGTCATCCAGAACACTGAGTTACCTGACACTGAAAACTGCACAACAAATGCAAGCTTGCATTGTTGCTAATGTTGTGCAATCCTATCAATTGAAAGTACTTGCTTGTCTAGTTATTCCCATGACATCAGCAGTGCAGAATCAGGAAATGCCTCAGCAAGTATAACCTTTTAAGCAGTCACTCCCATTTATAACACGAGACACTAATTGGTTTTCCTCTACTCACCCATACATCAGCTTTTGTGGTGATAGCTTTGCCACAGTAAAGGTTTACCATTTCAGGAGCTCGGTAGGACAGAGTTGTGTACCTGAATAATACAAAGAGGCTTTGTATTAACACATACTTAATACATTGATGCATGAAGGTAGACACAAAATGCTGGAGTAACTCAGCGGAACAGGCAGCATCTCTGGAGAGGAATGGGTGACGTTTCGGGTCGAGACCCTTCTTCAGTCTTGACCCGAAACGTCAACCATTCCTTCTCTCCAGAGATGCTGCCTGTCCCGCTGAGTTGCTCCAGCATTTTGTGTCTACCTTTAATTTAAACCAGCACCTGCAGTTTTTTCCTACACATTGATGCATGACGTCTGCAACTTCTAATTTGAGTTTCATTTCTGCATTTGGTTCACCACGAGGGAAAACAACTTGCTTTTATTAACCTTGTTAGGTTCGCATGGTGCATTTAAAAATACCTCTATCTAAATAAGTATGGTTGTTTTTTTCCCCAATTACACAACCTGATTCATAAGTTCATAAGTTCATGTGATAGCAGAATTAGGCCAATCGGCCCATCAAGTCTACTCCGCCATTCAATCATGGCCGATCTATCTTTCCCTTCTAATCCCATTCTCCTGCATGCTCCCCATAACTCCCGACATTTGGATGGAACAGCATGGAATCAGCTGGCAAAAGATAACAGCTGGCTCCACGATCTGTTAAGTAAGGTGCTATCCTACTCAATTTTGTGGAGACCCAATGCATTACTTGATTAAAGGAAAAATAATTCTCTCAATTCTCCTTATCAATCAATTCCAGGAAGAAAAAAAATTAGCAGGACAATTAGTCATGCATTTTTTCTCGGGTTCATGAGTTCAATTCAAAAGTAATTTAATTAATAAACCGCAGCCACTGATATATAACGTGTTATATAAATTCAAGATTTTCCTTTCAGTACCACTCTAAAAGGGAGAGACAAATCAGAAAATCTAAAACAAGCAAGTCTTTGGATCTTCGGAACCAAATGGGCAAATGTTATTATTACATAGAGTAGCGCAACACAAGAATAGGCCTTTCAGCCCACAATGGTGAACATGATACCAAGACCATTTCGTATCTAACTGCTCATAATCCATATCTCTCCATTCCCTGCATATCCATACGCTTATCCAAAGGTGTCGTAAATGCCACTATCGTCCGGCAGTGCATTCCAGGCACTCACCACCCTGTGTTATAAAGGTTAACAATAAAATCAAGAGATTAACATAATCAACACCCTAATCTCTTAATTTGAAGAAGGGTCCCAGGATCACAATTGGTGATGCCACAAATGTGAAACTTGATACATTTTTAAATTATGTTGCTTGATGTCATCATGTGGATGACACACATACATAGATTATTACTTTGGCTATTGGGAACCAAATCTGATTTATTATCAAGAGCACCAAGGTACTGTAAAACTCTGTTCATTCAGCACTCTCAGGATTTTGGTGCGATGGACCTAGTAGATTTTCCCACCACTTGAATGTTATTTCTATATTAATACTCCATTTACACAGATTCTGGAAGGGTACCAGTGGATTGAAGTTTAGTCTAGTTTATTATTGTTATGTGTACTGAGGTACAGTGAAGAGCTTTCCCACAGCTTGCTATCCAGTCAAAGACTATACATGATTATACTCAAGCCGTCCAGGATAAAGGGTATGGTATGTCATTTTTTGGAGTCATTTAGATAAAAAGGTCCAATTAAAGATCGTTCAAAGGCCTCCGATGAGGTAGATGGGAGGCCAGGACCACACCCTAGTTGGTGAGAGGACAGTTCAGTTGCCCGATTTCAGCTGAACCTGGAGGCATGCGTTTTCAAACTTCTGTACCTCTTGCCTGATGGGAGAGGGAAAAAGAGGGAGTGGCCAAGGTGAAACAAAGGTTAACAAAGGGGCGGCACGGTGGCACAGCGGTAGAGTTGCTGCCTTACAGCGAATGCAGCGCCGGAGACTCAGGTTCGATCCTGACTATGGGCGCCATCTGTACGGAGTTTGTACGTTCTCCCCGTGACCTGCGTGGGTTTTCTCCGAGATCTTCGGTTTCCTCCCACACTCCAAAGACGTACAGGTATGTAGGTTAATTGACTGGGTAAATGTAAAAATTGTCCCTAGTGTGTGTAGGATAGTGTTAATGTGCGGGGATCGCTGGGCGGCGCGGACTCGGTGGGCCGAAGGGCCTGTTTCCGTGCTGTATCTCTAAATCTAAATCAAACCAGTCCTTGATTATGCTGGTGGCCTTGCCAAGGCAGCGTGGTGCACATGGAGTTCATGGACGGCAGGTTGGTTTGCGTAATGGTCTGGGCTCGGCCCACAACTCTCTGAAAAGGCCCAAATGTGACTTACTTGCTCAAGTCGAGAAAGACAGAAAGCCGGAAACTTTTGGTCACCAATCTAAACATTTGCCATTACAAGTAGTTTGTGTCTATAAGCAAGGAAGAAGTAAAGAAAGAGACCTAAAGCAATCAAACTGAGTCAACATATTTTAAATGGAAGAAAAATCATGTCTGACAAATTTGCTCCTTTTTTTTTTTAGGGTATAAGAAGATAAGGAGCCTACAGATGTAGTATATTTAGATTCCAGAAGGCATTAAGATTATGTGTCAAATAAAAACCTGGTGTACAAGATTAGAACATACAACATTGGAGGGTGGGGGTGGAGGAAACATTCACATGTATTTAAGACTGTTTATTGGAGGTAGTCCAGAAGAGATTCAACAGGTTCGTTTCTGTGATGAGAGGGATGTTCTATTACCAACCGTTTAAAAAGTAAGATCTGTATGCTTTGGAGTTTAGAAGCATGAGGGATCTTGTTGAAACATACAAGACACTGAGGAGGCAAGGCAGGGTAGACATTGAGATGATTCCACTTGTGAGACAGGATCAAACATGGAAACATTTACAAGGAAAGGAAAAATACATTTATAACCAAGGAGCTGAGGAATTTCTTTTCATAGATGGTGACGAATGCGAAATCTCTACCCTGGAGAGTTATCAAGTTGAGATTACTTATGGAGGTGGGAAGTTGATTTTGTTTTAAAGATCAGGGAATTGAGGATTTTGAGGGACTGACACAGAAGAGGATTGAGGCAGATTACTCATGATCATATTGAATGGCAAGACAGGCTTGAAGAGCAAGGTGGCCTATTCCTGCTACTTTTTTTAATTCTGTTCTGGTGTATTAAAGACATGTTCCTGTAAATGATGTATGGTAATAAGTAATACCATTTTTAAATTTTAAAAATCTAAACCTATCCACGGGAATTTGTAATTCAGAGAATTTATCTAAGTACTTTAAAATCTTCAACCAAAAATATTTTCTGTTTGAAGGAGCTAAGAGAAACATGCTAAGAATTACTATTTATAACAAATCTGCAGTTTAACAAGTCTGTAGATATTTTTGTACCTCTACACCTATGAGATCATAATTGGCTGAAGGATCTGGGTCCTTCTGTTTTATTAACATGCTTTTTTGTTTCATGTGAGTTTTGGCAGTGGAACAACAAACCAACCTATCCTTTGTTGGTTTTTGTCTTCACTTCTCCACCTCAATTGTGAACAATTTTGAAAAATGTTTCTTAAGAAACCTACTTTGGATCAGCATGACATTGCCGTCTGCTTTAATCTCAATATTTTGTTGGATACGATTGCAAAATAAATCTTTCTACATTTATTTAAACCAAAGCTGCATATTGTGACAGCTCGAGCCAGACAGACTGGATGTTATTGGGTAATTCCAATAATCCTGCTTCGCATACTGTTGTGTATTATTGAGTCATACAGCGTGGAAACAGGCCCTTCGGCCCAACTTGCCCACGCCGACCAACAGGCCCTATCTATACTAGTCCCACCTGCCTGCCTTTGGCCCATATCCCTCTAATTCTATTCTATCCATGTACCTGTCTAAATGTTTCTTAAACGTTGCGAATCAAGATAATTTGCACCAACTACCCTTCACTCTCTGCATCTTCCTGGCACAATTACCATTTTCCTATTGTAAAAGTTGCTGCAGTTTCTGATTTCTAGGCTCATTACATAAACTATATTTCCCGAATAAACTGATTGTCAAATAATCAATATATTAGCTGCTGAGGGTCATGGGTACCTCATTCAACCTCTATTTGATGCATTGCTGTCAACATGAATTAACGTTAAACACAAATCAGGAAGAAAAGCAATTAGCTTTGTCTTAGTTTACAATGAACTTACTGGGCGATAAAGGCAAATAACAAAGCAAGATTCATACTCTGGCCCCACCCCAGCCAATAATCATAGAATGCTGGATGATGAGGATGGAACAGAGCTAAAACCATTCCTGCATATATCAGGAAAGACATGGAGCCAGCCTTGTGAGTCACGCCATTTGCATCAAGATACACATTATTAAACCAGCTCACTGATTTTCACACAACACGGGAGAAGATTCTTGATTTGAGAAGAGCTCGGCAGAAATTCACAAAAAGCAAGTCTGTTACACCATCTTTTGTTCACAGTTGTCTGTGAACTTAGAATGCTTGTTGACTATAAGAAAACAGCAACAGCAGTGTTTTAGAAACATTTAGACAGGCACATGGATAGAACTGATTTAGAGAGCTATGGGCCAAACGCAGGCAGATGAGACTAGTGCAGATGGGACATGTTGGCCAGTGTGGGCAAGTTGGGCCAAAGGGCCTGTTTCCACACTGCATGACTCTAATTTGAATGAAGACACTTTGTTCATCAGGCTACCAGGTTTTCTTACATTTTATATGCTTGTACAGAACGGAAATAAGTAGAATCACATCACGGTCTTTTAGTTCAATAAGTAAACTAACACAAATGTTCTTCAAGTGGGAGGTGTGTACTGAGGGTGGGGGATGTTGTGGAGGAGGAAATCACATCTAATTATTATGGATTGCTTCATTACACCATTTGACTCATATCATAAGAATGTACCCAATAGTGTGACAATTAATCATCAGTACATAACCCTATTGTTTCAGTCTTCAAAAGACGCGACTTGCATTTAGGAAGAAGAAACCTATAAATACAGACTTCCAGTGGATATAATTGGAAGATTAGGAGTGCCAGCCATTAACACAATTAAACATTCTAATGACGCAGATTGATAGTTAAACTTCATCCAACTGAACTCAGTAGGAGAAACAAACTACTTAGCAATATATTGAAGTATGATTTCACTTGAAGAAATATTTAAGATGCTCATTAGTTCTGTCAAGAGACACAGCACAAGACAATGGAAAAATTAACTCGTCAAGCTCCTTATTGCTCTCATTGAATGTTACCAAAATTAAATACAGAACAATAAATTAAATATGGGAAACAATACTCAAGGGGAGTCTGAGCCACAACTGATTCTTATCAACGCATTGCTGCATCAGGATTGCTATCCACATCTGGGAAAGATGCCAGTTTCTACTTGGTGTAATAATTATGGATCAGACAGGTTCAACCTCAACATAATCCAAGTGAGTCTTTTCAAACCAAGCTGATGTGCCCCCAGAGTGTTGGTGATTTTAACTAAACAAAAGAGAAGCATCCCTTTTTGAACTGGCTCAGTTGTCACACTCTAACCTCTGAGACGGAAGGTCACAGATTATATCTACTTCCAAAGATGAACATTTAGTACAGTGCTGGGGGAAACTGCCCCTGGAGTGCTGAGGGAAGACTGCACAGACAAAGTTGGTGTAAGAAAATAACCGCAGATGCTGGTACAAATCGAAAGTATTTATTCACAAAATGCTGGAGTAACTCAGCAGGTCAGGCAGCATCTCAGGAGAGAAGGAATGGGCGACGTTTCTGGTCGAGACCCTATGTTTGTTCTGCTATTGTTAAGAGGGGCGGCATAGTGGCGCAGCTGGTAGAGCTGCCGTCTCGTAGTCCGAGAGACCCTGGTTCAATCATGACCTCGGATGCTGTCTGTGTGGAGTTTGCATGTTCTTCTTGTGACCACCTGGGTTTCCTCCGGGTGCTCCGGCTTCCTCCCACATCCCAATGGTGTGCGGGTTTGTAGGTTAATTGCACTCTGTAAGTTGCCCCTAGTGTGGAGAGAGTGGATGCGAAAGTGGGATAACATAGAACTAGTGTGAATGGGTGATGAATGGTTGGCATGGACTCGGTGGGGCAAAGGACCTGCTTCCACACTGCGTCTTCAAACTAAACCAAACTAAACCAAGGTTGCACATGACACTATTCTAAAGCCAAAGAAATAACGAACAATCAACATTGCTTAATCAGAATGACTGGTTAGTCATGCCCTGCTCTCTGTGGGAACGTGCTACGCTGTGCCACATTTCCTAAATTTTGATGTTAGTTTCTTTTCAAAAGATCTTGATTGCCTCCAAGGTTTTTTTTGAACGGTTCAGGGTCATGAAGAGTGTTATATACATTTTTGTGGCTCGTTGTCTTTATGGTTAAGGAATAATTGGAGTTGAACTATGGCTAATTGCTTGGGATTCCTGCCAGTGTTTTGGGAAATAGTATCCTGCAATTGTTTTTGACAAAATGGTGAAAAACTTGCCTTGTCTGCAATATATGCCGTTCCCTTAAACTAAATGGAACTACGTGATGCTAACAGCACAGAAACAGATAATTGGACCTATGGGAACCTTCTCACTCAGTTCTGCATTTAACCCTGTCAACTTTTGTCTTCCCTTAGCCACCTTTCACTGTGCTCTTTTCGTGGGATAAGGGCTCCATCTGGTTCTCTATGTCTTGCTGGCTAGCTTTGATATTAGCATCACACACCTGTTTATTTGAGACGAGAGATAAACAGACCTTCAGCCCACTGAGTCCCCGCTGACCATCGATCAATCCATATGCTAGAACTATTCTACACACTGCAGACAATTTACAATTTTTACCGAAGCCAATTAACCTACAAATCTGTATGTCTTTGGAACGTGGGTGGAAACGGGGAGCACCTGGAGAAACCCTACGCAATCACGGAGAGAATGTACAAACTCCGTAGACAACACCCGTGGACAAGATCAAACCCGGGTCTCTGGATCTGTAAGGCAGCAACAATACCACTGCGCCACTGTGTTGCTCCAATTTGCTAACATTTTTATTTTAAGAATATACAATTGATAATGGCTCAAAATACTCATGATCCAATCAACATTAAATATGAATATGAGTTTTGTTCTGCCCCTCATAATATATCAATTCCTTCTCTCCAGAGATGCTGCCTGACCCGCTGAGTTACTCCATCATTTTGTGATACCTTCGATTTGGACCAGCATCTGCAGTTATTTTCCTACAAGACTTATTTTTATTTCCTTTCAGATTCTGTAATGTCAGGCAGTTAGTCCCAAACCAGCACCACCCACAACATCACCAAACCAGATGAACATGAAAGATAAGTGTGTCTGCAAGAGCAGCATTTTGGTACAGTTTACTGAAGTGATGATATATCTTGTGGTGCAGAGATCGTGTTGGAAAGTTGAATCAATATTTTGCAGAGAAAAAGTATAGTTGGCGGTGCATGCAATTGGCAAGTTAGCCTGTCACTTTTGCTTGTGTAAAAATTGAGCAAGTTGCTGGTCAGGAAAAATAATTACCTTCGAAAAGACATCAGGAAAGATTACCACAAAAATATCCACAACAAAATCTTTCTGCAACTTTTGTATTTCTGTGGATGTTATTGAACAGTGTTTGGGAATTCATAAAAAAGAATCAATAACTGGAAATGAGAGCATCAATCAATGCTACACAGGGGATTTTCTTTTGAAGAAAATGTTTCAGCAGAAGTAACAATACACATGTATGGCAATTCTTGCCTGATTGCTTCCAGTCACAGAACTACCAGAGCTGGAGGTTGTTGATAATCCAAAAGAATGTTTGGTGGTTACCAGAACTCTGTTCTAGAACTGTCCCAATTACAATTAGGAACGGGAAATAAATGCAAGTTTTCAGCAGTGCTTGCATCCTTGAGCAAATAGTTTATCCAACTTAATTGAATCTATTGTGGTATTTTATGCTGATTCCACGTAAAACAAGAATAATTAATAGTCATGCCAATTTTGTCAGAGGCTCATAAGTGGTGGGAACAGAATTAGGCCATTTGGCCCATGAAGTCTACTCCGCCATTCAATCATGGCTGATCTATCTCTCCCCATTCTCCTACTGTCTCCCCATAACCCCTGACACCCATGCTAATCAAGAATCTATGTATCTCTGCCTTAAAAATATCTATTGACGGCCTCCACAGCGTTCTATGGCAATGAATTCCACAGATTCACCATCCTCTGACTAAATAAATTCCTCCTTTTTAGGAAAAGGGGACGTACAACGACATCTGGGTGTCCTAGTGCATCAGTCACTGAAAGGAAGCATGCAGGTACAGCAGGCAGTGAAGAAAACCAATGGAATGTTGGCCTTCATAACAAGAGGATTTGAGTATAGGAGCAAAGATGTCCTTCTGCAGTTGTATAGGGCTCTAGTGAGACCGCACCTGGAGTACTGTGTGCAGTTTTGGTCTCCGAATTTGTGGAAGGATATTCTTGCTATTGAGGGCATGCAGCGTAGGTTTACTAGGTTGATTTCCGGAATGGTGGGACTGTCATATGTTGAAAGACTGGAACGACTAGGCTTGTATACACTGGAATTTAGAAGGATGAGGGGGGATCTTATCGAAACGTATAAGATTGTTAAGGGGTTTCACACGTTAGAGGCAGGAAACATGTTCCCCATGTTGGGGAGTCCAGAACCAGGGGCCACAGTTTAAGAATAAGGGGCAGGCCATTTAGAACGGAGATGAGGAGAAACTTTTTCAGTCAGAGAGTTGTGATTCTGTGGAATTCTCTGCCTCAGGAGGCAGTGGAGGCCAATTCTGAACGCATTCAAGAGAGAGCTAGATAGAGCTCTTAAGGATAGCGGAGTATGGGGACTTGGAGGGCCGAAAAGGCCTGTTTCCGGCTGTATATATATGATATGATATGATATGATAAGGCAGGAACGGGGTACTGATTGAGAATGATCAGCCATGATCACATTGAAGGGCAGTGCTGGCTCAAAGGGCCGAATGGCCTACTCCTGCACCTATTGTCTATCGTCTATTGTCGTTCCAAAAGGAACATCCTTTAATTCTGAGGCTCTAACCTTTGGTCCAAGACTCTGTCACTAGTGGAAACATCCTCTCCACATCCATTCTATCCAGGCCTTTCACTATTCGTCTAATAATCACTTTCACTATTCATCACTCTGTAACCATTTATAATCCTTTATAAAGCTGCAGACTCTGAAAATTTCATAGCTAGAATTATTTCACCAGAAACAACAGGGCAGCCTTTAAGTTAGGACAAAACCTCCAGAGGCAAGTCGAAAATTTGAAACAATGTGAGCAAAGTACACCAAAATCTACTAACTGGCCTATAATGACATAAAGTCTTTAATGAAGACTGGAGAAAGACCGTAACCTAAAAATCTTTGTTCATCACAAACCAAGCGTTGGGATCACGTGACTGCCATTATTGTAGATACAAGATCATGTTACGTGCACAATCCGCTACAAATGCCCCAAAATGGCTATTGTTGGCAACAAAACCTAAACAATACTACGCTACATAACACAAAATACCTTTCTCTCTCTGATATGGAGTAATTTGCTTCCACATATTTAAGCTGAGAGTGATCAGCCATGATCGCATTGAATGGCGGTGCTGGCTCGAAGGGCTGAATGGCCTACTCCTGCACCTATTGTCTAAAAAAATAAATAAATAAACATCTGTAGTCACACTAAGGTGGCGGCCAGAATTTTCCCTGCTTCATAGTAACTCACAAGAGGGTGTAAGTAGTTCAGTGGGATACCATGCATACTGGTTCAGAGTAAAACATTAAGTTCCCTTCCCTTCATCACACTGTTGTTTTTTTTTACAACAATCGAGAAGCCCAGGAATATTTATTCAATGAAACTGGGCAGCTTACCACAACTAAATTACAACCTTCTCTCGATTACACATTCAGCACAATAACCGCAATATTACTGCACTTAATGGTGATGTGGGAAAACGCACACCTCAAGGACTACAGCGGTTCAAGAAGGCAGTTCATCACCAACATATCAAGGGCAATTAGGGATGGGTACTTAAGCCTGTGAAGCCTACATCCCTGGAATGAATAACAACTATTTCCAGACAGTTTCATGATATTAATTACAGATAACCAATTTATTAAGAAACATAGAAAAAATAAAGACACGTACTTTTTAATTTCATCTTCTACAGTGTTGACTCCTTCAACCTGTGGATTCTGGAATTTATTGGTTGCACTTCCAAAATCACAGAGAACATAGTGCCCTTTGTCATGAAGCAATATATTTTCAACCTAAAGAAAATCACCAAAACCCAACAATGAGAATCATTCACTGATGGACCTCAATCCACTGTACAAAAAAAAAAGGATTTTAAAATACATAACTCCCTAGCATAAACATTTTTAATGTATTAAACATTTTCAAACTTCCCACTTCTGACATACCCTACACTTCTGAATTTATTTTCTCAATGCAATTCACTTTGTCACTGCGTGAATTTCTGATGTCAGATGCAACACTTTGGTTTTAAATAGTTTATAAAAAATACACATGCATGACAAGGTCAGAATTTATTGCCTATTCCCTTTCCCCTCAAGCACGGACTGGTGAACCTCCTTCTTGATGTATTGCTATCCGTCTGGTGATGCTATGCACTCATTGCTGTTGGGCTGTGAATTATAGGTATTAAACCCAGAAATTGAAGTACAGCAACAAATTGCCAAGCCAAGATGTTATGCGACTTGGAGGGGAGCGTGTAGATGGTGGTAGTGCTCCCAAGTACCATGGAACCGGTCTTGGTTGGAAGGAATCAGTTTGGCAAACCTGTGGGGCAACTATGGGGCAACCTGTGGGCCAGTTTAGCCACAAAACAAAAATCAAGACAAAAAAGCGCCTTTCCTAAACTCCATAACCTACAGAAGCCATTTTATGAATCTGACCCATTTAGTGAGATCAACTAACCTCCCCAAGACCAGTAATCAGTAATCTTCCCAGCCTGTATCTGCCCAAGTCTACATCAATCACTGCACTTAGCAATTCAATCATTAAAAATTGTTGCTTTTCCAAAAATACATACACTCAAATATAAAATCAATGCAGACAATTAACATAAGAGCAAACTTGTCTATTACACAACCTCTGCTTTGCGTTCGCAATAAATAAGGAGCGGAAAAGAACCAAGGCCTTATGTAGAGAGGCACTGCTTTCTACTCTAAGTTTATTACTCTGGGGAGAAAGGAGGTCATACGGTCTCCTCATACAGAAAGCAGAGTGGCCTTGAATTCAGATTTCAGTGCGCTGTGATTATCATGGGGAGGAGGTTTGGGAAGGAAAAGAAAGAGAAGCACTTTTCCAGTGCAGTGTCTTCACTCGTGAATTGTTAAGATTCACGATGCAATGAAAAGAAACTCTTATCACATGTATGACAGAAGATTGCTTCATGTTCATCTTTAAATTTATAGTAACTAAAAATGGAAAAACATTGTGGCAGACCAATGCTTGGTTGTCATGATTCATTGTAGTAGAGGATAGTAACTTAAGTGTTGCATATCACTGTGTTTAGTATTGCTGCCAATGCATTTCTTAAGTTTCCTGAGCTACAAAAAATCTTGTTTAAAATGCTGTTGCACACTGTACATCCAAAGCAATCTTTCCCTTCTTTGAGAATTCTACCCGCTGACACAACCCTTCTTAAATCACAAACAAAACATATTGACAAGACAGGCTGACAGTTTCCAAATTGCATATTGTACTGAATCTTCCTCCGGAAGAGCAGACAGTCACCTTTAGATCTCGGTGAATGATGGGGGTCTTGCACTGATGCAACCTTGCTACTGCTTCACATGTATCGCAAAATATCTGCAACACTTCATTCTCAGTGAATCCTGTTTGAAGCCGCTGGTTCATCAGGTTCACCACTTGACCTCCTGCAACAAGAAGAGGGGTACAATAGTTCAACACAGCCTTTCAAAGCAACAAATGCGAGCTGAAGCAAGAGAGCTACTTAACCTTGAAAGGAACTATGAGAGACCTAATAGAGACATGCAAGATTGCATAATGAAAAAGGATAACTCCGTCGCACATCTGCAAGGTAGGTGATGTGTTTCAATGCAGTCATTCAACTGGCGAGCTGTTAAATTTGTCAAAAGTTACAAATAATTTCTTAACCCACAAAGTGCAACTTGGAGAATAGAAATGAAAATTGTCATGGGCGTGCTTTGATGCACTGACTGGTTTTCCCTTTCTATGTTTGCATTCACAAGATTGCACCACATTGGCTAGCTTTAGAAACACCAAGGCGTTAGAGGATATGGGGGTGATAGGATAATGGTGGAAAATGCACAAAGTGAAAGAGGAGACAAGATTGTGTAATTGACAACACCCTCAATCAAATTGCTGCAGCATTAGGTTGTTGCAAAGCCCACCCCCGAATCCTCAGCCAATCAGGGGGTTGGAATAGGCATTTCAACATTTTTGTTAATTATTCATATGCGTGAGAGATATTATCCTCAATTCAGAGATTTTAGTGTTCCTCCACCAGATCCATTTCATGCCTTTCGGAAAGTTGATCAGAGAAGGAAACCATTTCTAAAGATTGCTGGCTTGCATGCAAGTGTTAAACAAGATGATAAATAAGCATTCTGAAATTATAACAGAGAGCATTAATCTATTGAAAATTGATCCGATTGCTCTGGTTAACTTCCATACCCAATGATGTATGGGTTTGTAGATTAATTGGGCTTTGTAAATTGTCCCCAATGTGTAAGGTGCGGATAAGAAAGTGGAATAACATTGAACTGATGTGATCAGGTGATCAATGGTCGGCATGGACTCGGTGTGCCAAAAACCCTTTTTCCATGCTGTATTTCTAACCTAAACTAAAACGGTGCAAGCCTCTATCTTAAACTGACATTTTCCTGACAAAGAATCACCCGCAGTTTGGTGTGCAGATATTGCTTGCGAAGGTTGGAGTAAAGTAGTCCAAGGCAAGTGGTGTGTGTGCACTCAGTGCTGGAAGATGCACTCAGGGCTGTAGGTTGCCCAGTTCACGTCTGTCAACACACGGAGCAGTTGCCGGCATTCCCCAGCAATGGACCACACTCACCTTGCTCGCCACACTCATCTCCAAGTCCTACATCTCAGTCCTGAGTAGCTATGCTGCCCACTTCAGCCTGCCCAACACCAGACTTCACCTTTCCGCACTGATGAACAATTGGTCAAGTGTGCAGGAGAAGTGGCTCGTGCCAGGTTCCCAGCACAGCAGCACAGATGGTCCTGCATCTCTATATATTCAATGCCATAATTACGATTCCATTAGTGGTCCTGTTCTTTGGAATATCGGCTAAGTGCTAGGGCGGCATGGTGGCATAGAAACATAGAAAATAGGTGCAGGAGTAGGCCATTCGGCCCTTCGGCCCTTCGAGCCTGCACCGCCATTCAATATGATCATGGCTGATCATCCAGCTCAGTAGCCTGTACCTGCCTTCTCTCCATACCCCCTGATCCCTTTAGCAAAAAGGGCCACATCTAACTCCCTCTTAAATATAGCCAATGAACTGGCCTCAACTACCTTCTGTGGCAGAGAATTCCACAGACTCACCACTCTCTGTGTGAAGAAATGTTTTCTCATCTCGGTCCTAAAAGACTTCCCCCTTATCCTTAAGCTGTGACCCCTGGTTCTGGACTCCCCCAACATCGGGAACAATCTTCCCGCATCTAGCCTCTCCAACCCCTTAAGAATTTTATATGTTTCTATAAGATCCCCCCTCAGTCTTCTAAATTCCAGCGAGTACAAGCCCAGTCTATCCAGTCTTTCCTCATATGAAAGTCCCGCCATCCCAGGGATCAATCTGGTGAACCTTCTCTGTACTCCCTCTAAGGCAAGAACGTCTTTCCTCAGGTTAGGAGACCAAAACTGCACACAATACTCCAGGTGCGGTCTCACCAAGGCCCGTAGCGTAGCGGTAGAGTTACTGGTTTACATTGCCAGAGACCCGGGTTCAATCCTGGCTATGGGTGCTGTCTATACGGAGTTTGTACATTCTCCCCATGACTTGTGTGGGTTTTCTCCGGGATCTCCGGTTTCTTGCCACACTCCAAAGACGTGTAGGTTAATTAGCTTCAGTAAAATTGTAATGTCCCTAATGTGTGTTAATGTTCGGGGATCGCTGGTTGGCACGGACTCGGTGGGCTGAAGGGCTGAAGCCATAGAGTACATTTCCAAGACAGAACTCATGTGTAACATAGAAACAAAATGCAGGAGGAACTCAGCGGGTCAGGCAGCATCTGTGAAGGGAATGGACACAAGATGTTTCGGGTCAGGAACCTTCTTCGCAGCTAAGAAAGATCCTTGCAGAAGATAGTGATTCCATCATACTTCGATTGCATCAAGTTCCAGGAACTGACAGAACAGTGCCCTTAGTTTTCCACAAATTGAGCTCAGTCAGCTATTTCAGTGGATAGGTTCATTAAGACGCATCATTATAGATTTCTCACAAATGCATTGAAAACAGCACGAAGAGAGAATGTTGAAACTGCCCCCATTTCTCTTCCTTCGGTGATAAAGAGGAAAATCAAAATAAGTGAAAAGGAAGAAAAAGTTCCAGAAATCAAAGAATGCTGATTTAATTGTATATGTAATGCCAGGAGAACAAATGAATTTCTGGTGTTATTTTGTTTTTGCGATCTTCACAGAACCAACAGTTGTAGCCATGGAAACTGGCAATCACTATCCATCGCTTGAAAGGAATGCGCACACACATTGCACTCCCAAGTGGAATATCAGTGCCTACAATTTTGCAGTTTCCAATGTCCGGGTGCTGCAAAGTGTGAGCTGAATGTGTGCCAAAGGAACTGAATGTGCAAATTTATATCATCACAAATGTGGGCATGTTGCCAAATCTGCTCTCCATCAGCTACAGGCATTAGCAGACTGATGGTTTCTTCACTGTGATAAAGTGCAGTGTTTCACGCTCGAGAAAATCTATTATTTGTTTGCTGAACAGGCGCTCCAGCTTTGTCGCAGACTTTCAGGTGCACAAAAGACAGCATGGTAGCGCAGTGATAGAGTTGCTGCCTTACAGCGCCCTGGTTCGATCCTGACAACTGGTGCTGTCTGTACAGAGTTTGTACGTTTTCCCCGTGACCGCATGGGTTTTCCCTGGGTGCTTCGTTTCCTCCCACACTCCCTAGATGTACAGGTTTGCAGGATAATTTGGCTTTGGTAAAAATTGTAAATTGTCCCTTGTCTTTAGGACAATGCTAGTGTACGGGCATTGCTGGTCAGCGTGGAGTCCGCTGGTTGGCCGAAGGGCCAGTTGCGGCACTGTAAACTAAACCAAACATAAAGTAAGGTATTCTCGTGAAAACCCCCCCAATTTATTTTCTTCACTAATTATATTATAGAGTATGATTACTCTTATTTCTTCATGGCAACAGACGAGACAAATTGACAAAAAACATTCTACTTCTATTAAATAAATGGCTAATTTCAGAAGTGCAAGGAAGCCCAAATCTTTCATTTCCATTAATTTAGTAATTGTAGTCTCATCCTGACACAGGAAAATCTAAAAGGATTGCACTGGTCAATAAAAAGTGGGAACAACAATATTCTGGGGTGATCTTTCATCAAGTAGGAAAATATTTTAAAAATTCAAATGGAGTATTAATAATTACGTCATTCAGAGCATGACCAGGCAGGAAAGGCCATTCATAAATGTAACTCGGATCAGGAACATTTCAGAGTTGGGGAGTGAACATTTTATATCACTTACTGACAGATAATATTCCACATTTTTCTAGAATAGTGGTAAGCTGATCTGGAAGATTAAGATGCATAGCATCCATGGTAATTTGGTCTTTTGGATTCAGAACTGGCTTACCTATACAAGACAGAGAGTTGTAGTGGAAGGGTGTTATTCTGGCCCAAGGTCTGTGACCAGTGGAGTTCCGCAGGGATTTGTATTGGGATCACAGTTTTAGTTTTTTTAGTTTAGAGATACAGCATGGAAACAGGTCCTTCGGCCCACTAGGTTAATTCCCGGAATGGCGGGACTGTCATATGTTGAAAGACTGGAGCGACTAGGCTTGTATACACTGGAATTTAGAAGGATGAGAGAAGATCTTATCGAAACGTATAAGATTATTAAGGGGTTGGACACGTTAGAGGCAGGAAACATATTCCCAATGTTGGGGGAGTCCAGAACAAGGGGCCACAGTTTAAGAATAAGGGGTAGGCCATTTAGAACTGAGATGAGGAAAAACTTTTTCAGTCAGAGAGTTGTGAATCTGTAGGATTCTCTGCCTCAGAAGGCAGTAGAGGCCAATTCTCTGAATGCATTCAAGAGAGAGCTAGATAGAGTTCTTAAGGATAGCGGAGTCAGTGGGTATGAGGAGAAGGCAGGAACGGGGTACTGATTGAGAATGATCAGCCATGATCACATTGAATGGCGGCGCTGGCTCGAAGGGCCGAATGGCCTCCTCCTGCACCTATTGTCTATTGAGTCTGCACCGACCAGCAATCCCCACTCATTAACACTATCCTACACTCATTAGGAACAATTTTTACACATCACCCATTCCTTCTCTCCCGAGATGCTGCCTGACCTGCTGAGTTACTCCAGCATTTTGTGAATAAATCGATTTGTACCAGCATCTGCAGTTATTTTCTTATACAATTAACCTACAGACCTATACGTCTTTGGAGTGTGGGAGGAAACCGAAGATCTCGGAGAAAACCCATGCGGTCATGAGGAGAACGTACAAACTCCCTACAGTCAGCACCCATAGTCGGGTTCGAAACCGGGTCTCCGACACTGCAAGCACTGTAAGGCAGCAACTCTACTGCTGCGCAACCTGGATGTTTGAGATATGTATAAATGACTTGGATGTAAATGTAGATAGCCTGGTCAATAAGTTTGCGAAGAGGGAGGAAGGTTGTCAAAGTGTGCAGTGGGATATAGATCAGCAACAGAAATTGGCAGGGAAATAGCAGATTAAGAGTTTAATCCAAGCAAGTGTGAGGTATTACACTTGGGAGGTCAAATGCAAGGGGAAAATATGCCGTTAATGGCAAGACCCTTAATAACCTTGATGTACAGAGAAATATTGGGGTTCAAGTCCACAGCTCCCTGAAAATTCCAACATGGAAGATGAAGTGCTAAAGAAGGTGTATGCTTTAAGGTGAGATGGGCAAAGTTTAAAAGAAATATGCGATCAATTTTTTTTGGAAAAGTACTGAGAATGGTGGGTGACTGGAACACGCTGCCAGGCGGTGATTGTGCAGGCAACCAGGGAATGGAAGGACATCGATCATGTGCAGGCAGAGGAGATTAGTTTAACTTGGCATATGTTCAGTGTAGACACTGTGGACCGAATTGCCCGTTTCTGTGCTATACTGTTTCATGTTCCATGCTAAGTTTAAATTGGTATCATGACACATCATAGGCTGAAGGACTTGGTCCTGTGCTGTACTTTTCTATATTAAACAATACTGCACTTGTTCCCCAAAGTTATACCATCCTTCATCCCCAAGTGTGGAAAAATACTGGAATGAACGCTTAATTTGATCACGTGAATTTTCTTTGTCTGCTTTTGGAACAGTAATATTAATTCACCCGCTATATTTGAAAGTTTTTCAGGTCTGTTACGCAACTTGGCAAAGCAGTTTCAAATGTAAACGTTCAAAACCTGTTTGGTTTGACAAAGGGCAACTTAGCCCTTTTTCAGCCATCTTAGTCACAATGTTACCCAATATAATCATAAGCCAATTTGTCCTCCCACTTCTCAACCTCATGATGAGAATGAAAAAGCGGAGGGCTCAGTGGTTTACTAGCAATAATGTATTTTCTGCTGTCAAAGACTTTCTATGTACTACTGGATTAGAGTACTCAGTACATGCTTGTCAAGTAAAGATATAATAAAATGTGTATGACTAATGGAAGCTGACACATTCTACTTCACTTATCTGATTCAGAGTACACCAGGAAAAACATGTTATACTCCTCATCCTACTCCCAAAAATGTTATATCCAATGGTGCATTCAATTGCCCAAACAAATTAATTTCTTCCACTCCATGTGAGCAAGAGCGTTTAAGCAATGGAGCACAGCGAGAGGAGGGAAGCCCACGCATCTCCCAATGGTCAGCATTGATAAAAAGTATTGTGCAGCATGGTGGCGCAGTGTACAGCACCAGCGGCCCGGGTTCGATCCAGACTACCGGTGCTGTCTGTACGGAGTTTGTATGTTCTTCCCGTGACTGCGTGGGTTTTCACAGGGTGCTCCGGTTTCCTCCCACACTCCAAAGACGTACATGTTTGTAGGTTATTTGGCTTTGGTAAAATTCTAAGTTGTCCCTGATGTATAGGATAGTGCCAGTTTACAGGGATCGCTGGTCAGCATGGTGTTGGTGGGCCGTAAGGCCTGTTTGTGTGCTGAATTGCTGAACTAAAAAGGGGGCAAAAAACAGGGTTTTATACAGTGGTAACTTCTGAAAAAGTGTCTCGACCTGAAACATCACCCATTCCTTCTCTCCAGAGATTCTGCCTGTCTCGCTGAGTTACTCCAGAATTTTGTGTCTAACTTCAAGAATACCCTGGTTCTACCACATCCACGACCACATCCTTCTCTTTGATTTAAAGGTGATCTGCAATTGTCCAAATAAACATCATAATATTTCCAAATTAAATTGTTATTTTCCTCAAGAGCCATTTTATGATCGCATCCAGTACAGATTCAGTTTGCTGAAGGTACCACGGAGTCAGATTCAACATAAGGACGTAATCAATTTCAAGGATTAGCCTTTGATTCAGTATTGAGAACTTGTTCCATAAATCCGTGGAAAAATTAAGGAAACAATTTTTTTTACCGAAAGAACAACAGTTGTTCGCCATCTGAATAAAACTGCAAAGGGATTAATCAAGTTAAGCCTTGCAGTTGCTGTCACTATCTTTTTTTGGAATGGTAGCATTGTTCTCCACAACACATTAGTCGATAAAGGAGAAATTTAAGTGAAGAGGACTGTAATTTTAGTTCCCAGTTGTACAACAAATCACATCACACTTAATCCATTGCAGATTCCAATGGGTAGTGAAAGCAAACTCCTCACCTCGACAAAAATCCATGAGGATCAGCACTTCCCAGACTTCTCCAGAGCCTACAGCTGTTGTGCTGGAATCGATATACCCAACGATGTTCTTATGCCCCGCCAGGTCCCTCTGCAACAAAGAGAACAATTTGGTCACTGGATCGACACTTGTTCCTATTGTCACAACATTGCTACCAAAACGATCATTCAAAAATTAATTCAATAGTTCACTGGTGCATTTTACTAAATCACCTCAGGGCAACAAAAGCAGTGGTACAACAGGCTGCGGCATCTTAGGGCTAGGGCCATGAGTGGGGGCAAGTGGGCATGATCCATGACTCCAGTTTCTAACAATATGAAGCGATGTGCCTGCAATAAGTATGATTCTGGAGGCTTTATTATTAACTACACTAGACTTGGCCGCCATACACCCCAGGATATTTCAGCATGCTCGTGTTCTCAGCCTAGGTAAAGGGCTAACGTTATGTGCAGCAGTAAGGAAATGAACAGGAAGAGTAAATAAACAAAAACATAATAGCTGCTGGTACTGCAAAATGTATATTGACAACTTGCATGCTCACTCACAAATACTTGTATTGCGTGTTCCAAAAGCAGCATAAAGGAACAGCTGTAAATATGCTGTAAATCTGAAATACAAATCAAAAATCCTTGTACCACTTAGCTAGTCAAGCAGGACGTGTCAAGGAGAGAGACAGAGGGGGAGGCGGGAATCACATCTATGATCATGTGCCAGTTTACTGTGCACATTACCAATTCTTACATTATACGCAACACTTGGCAATTTCTTAAAAAATATATATATACTGCCTGCAAACATTTGCTACCTACCATTATCTGGATTTCTCTCTTGCACACCTGCAGGTCATGTTCATTGTTAACATACATTCTTTTCAGTGCACTTTTAACACCATTGTGAGTCTTCACCAGGAATACTATGGCAAAACCACCTGGGAACAGAAATAAGGATGAAACATTAGGCAGGGATAACATTTATGTGGCTACCATCTGAAGCAAAAAATCACCAAACTATCGCTGTATTTGTGACACCACCAACCCTCTTGCCTCCAGAGAGTATCTCCAGAGAGGACCACTATCTTACTGATGTACTGTTCTAAATACATTTAATTTATCGGCCCTTTCGAAATCTGTTATCCGTCCTTGCTCTGAGTAAACATCGCTCATCAAATATAAACAATAGGAGATTAAAATCTTACTCTCTACCTTGCTGTGTTTATGAACTTTCATTTCCTGAGTTGTCAACTGTGGTCATTAGAATAATAATCTGCACCCGGATATGATTAATGGTGCTTTTGGGACAACAGGAAAAGATATTAAGCTGGAAGGGGTACAGAGAAGATTTACTATAGCGAGAGGTTGAGTAGGCTGGGACTCTATTCCTTGGAGCACGGGAGGATGAGGGGTGATCTTATAGAGATGCATATAATCATGAGAATAGATTGGGTAGATGCACAGAGTCTCTTGCCCAGAGTAGGGGAAATCGTGGACCAGATGACATAGGTTTAAGGTGAAGGGGAATAGATTTAATTGGAATCTGAGGGGTAACATTTTCATACAAAGGGTGGTGGGTGCATGGAATGTGCTGCCACAGGAGGCAGTTGAGGCAGGGACTATCCCAACATTTAAGAAACAGTTAGACAGGTACAAGGATGGGATGGGTTTGGAGGGATATGGACCAAGTGCAGGCAGGTGGGACTAGTGTAGCTGGGACATGTTGGCCGGTGTGGGCAAGTTGAGCCGAAGGCACTGTTTCCATGCTGTATGACTCTATCATAATGTCAGCAAATCATTCTCTTCGATGTCTAGAAACTGGTAAAATTTACCAACCATGCAGTGCTTTGGGTTAAACACTTTCAGGAATAAAATACTGAGTATCTTACACTCAACAATCCCGGAGACCATTTAAAAAAAAATCTGCGTTTCCTTGGCAATTGGTCTCTGCATCCAAAATAGACCAAAATTAGTTACAGGGATGGTAGAAGTCTGAATTATCAGATTTTTCCGTTATCTAAAACCACAATAATGCAAATTAAAAAATAATTAAAACCAAAGATCAGGTGGAAAAAAAATCTGGCTTTTGGAGACAGAGAAATTGGAATGAACATTGACAGATCAGCTCCTGTAATAACTAGAGAACTGGGAAGGAGACAGGGTGGAAAGTCTAAAAGGAGCATAAGATAGAAAACAGAAACAGAAGCAGTTATCAAAGGGGACGATGGCTCAAGACAAAAAAAGATGGTGATTATATGCTTGAATTACCTCTCATTTTCTACTTCTCACTTCTGCAAATTAAATCTTCTTGAACAACCAAGCCGTTTTGTTCGAAACACTTTAGATACTTTATGATATTTTTCTATATTGAATAGCAATTGAAAAGCAGCAAAACTACAGGCTTTTCACTCGCTTGAAATTGTTGAGAGAATTTTGATCTACTACAATAGGCAGCACTGATCCTCGATTAAAATCAGTGGACACAGATGCTGCTTGCAACAGTAGCCTGGATCAGTGGCAGGAGTGGCACAGATGCAATATTCAGAGCAGCAAAATTAATCACAAGGACAGCACTGACAGCAGGCAGCAATTTGCTCTGGCACACAACAAGCTGCTCTGAATAACCACACACAGCTCCCTGCTGGGAGGCAACAGCAGAGTGTCATGAAAGGACAAAGGCAGGAGGACATAGGATGCTGGAACTCCACAATGAACACGCCTAAATCCTCAACAGATAAAGGTCACACAAAATTAAGTTCAAGCTCAGCTTTACTTCGTAATGATGGTTAAATTGGGCAGTGCAGCAAGGTGAACAGCCCCCTTGCATCCCTCCTCCTCCAATCCTACTTATTCAAGGACTTGACATGGTAGGTGAAGAGAAACTGCGTCCCTTGACTGGAAGTGTCGGAAGGAACTGCAGATGCTGGTTTATCCTGAAGATGGACGCAAAATGCTGGAGCAACTCAATGGATCAGGTAGCGTCTCTGGAGAAAAAGAATAGGCGATGTTTGGGGGTGGACTTTGCGTGTGGCTAATAGTGGAGTAGACCCAGGCCAGTAAGGTCAGTATGGAAATGGGAAGGGGAGTTAAAATGTTTGGCAACCCCAGAGATCGCGTAAACCTAGACAGACTGAGCGTAAGTGTTCAGCCTCATGTAAACTGGAGGAAGAGCACTTCATATTTCGCTTGGGCAGTTTATAACCCAGCAGTATGTATGTAGATTTCCTTAATTTCAAGTAACGCCTGCATTGCCTCCCCTCCCTCCCCCCTCCCACACTCTAATCGTCCTAATTCGACGACACAGAAAAAATCATTCACGCTTTCATTTCCTCCCGCCTAGACTACTGCAACTCCCTATACACTGGGATCAGCCAATCTTCCCTGTCCCGCCTGCAACTGGTCCAAAACGCCGCAGCGAGACTCCTGACGGGTACCCGTAAAAGGGACCACATCACCCCGATTCTGGCCTCTCTCCACTGGCTCCCTGTACGGTACAGAATCAACTTCAAGCTCCTCCTATTCACGTATAAAGCCCTAAATGGACACTCCCCCCCCTACATCAAAAATCTTCTAACCCCCCTCTCTAACTCCAGGTCCCTCAGATCGGCCGACTTGGGGCTATTCACTATCCCACGGTCTAGGCTTAAACTCAGGGGTGACCGCGCTTTTGCGGTTGCAGCTCCTAGACTGTGGAACAGCATCCCTCTCCCGATCAGAACTGCCCCCTCCATCGACTCCTTTAAGTCCAGGCTCAAAACATATTTCTACTCCCTAGCGTTTGAGGCTCATTGAGGAGGCGCTGTGAACTGTTTGCGTGCTACTGTATGTTTTCATTTTTTTTTCTATTGGAACCTAATCAAATGTACAGCACTTTGGTCAACGTGGGTTGTTTTTAAATGTGCTATACAAATAAAATTGACTTGACTTGACTTGACCAGTTCCACTAGACGCATCCTTGTATCCCTCTTGTTATCACACCTTCCCCAGCCAACAATCGGCCATTATGGACTCCACCCTTCCTGAGGTCATCTTTTGGAGGCCCTGATTTGTTCCGGCCTTTTCCCACCTCGTTTATTCTCCCCCCCCAGCACCACCCCCCCCCCCCACCCCACCCATCTCTACTTTCAGTCTGAAGGCTTCTGACCCGAAACATTACCTATTCTGTTTCTCCAGAAATGCTGCCTGATCCATTGAGTTACTCCAGAATTTTATGTCTACCTTTGCTTGACTGGAAAATAGACTCAAAGGTGTTACAGATGCATGATAAAAGGTCAGCCCTTTACTTGAAGAGAATTTTTCTTGCTGGACTATGATAATTTAAAATCTCTGTCCCAGAAGACTGCCAGATGTGTTGTTCATGGATAATATTCAAAGCTGAGATTGACTGATAGATACTTAGGTTCTCCAGGAATCAAGGATGTGGAGATAGAGCAAACATGATTCTGTCAGATTTTCAATTGTGCCTTTGCTGGTACATATGACAATTAAACACTTGACTCTCTCTTGAGTAGGAAAGCTTGACAGTCACATAATCAGCTGCAGCTCCTATTTCTGAAGTTCATTGCTTATGCATTGATAAAAGGTTTTCAAAAGAGAATTAAAAATCAACAGAAAATTGGATTTCAATTCTTCCTCTCCTCATGATGCTGTTTCTTAGAGATGGGTTTCTAATACTTGCGGCCAAAAATAAAGCAGAAAATGCTGCAGATAGCAGGTTAGGCAGGTTAGATATGGAGGAAAACAGTCAACATTTAGATCAATGACCTTTCATCAGAACTAAATACATGTAAAACCAAACTGCAGTTTAAATTGCAGAGTCAGATTCAGGTAGAGTATATAGAACAAATTGCAGGACCTTAGAGGTGATGATGTACCGAGGGACCTTGCTATGCAAAATCATAGCTTGAAGTGTTGACACGGGTAAATTGGGCAGGGAAGGGAGCATTTATGCCGTCATAGGCCAAGGTATTAACAGGTACTCCAGCATTTTGTGATACCCTCGATTTGGACGAGCATCTGCAGTTATTTTCCTACCCATAAGAACTGGGAAGTCATTTTGCAGCTGTACAAAATATTAGTTAGACTGTGTACAATTCTCCTTGGCACTCTGCAGGAGAGAAGCGGTAGCAATAGAGAGAGTGCAGAAAGGATATTACTTGGAATGGAGGGCTGTAGTTATGAGAAGACATTGGATAGGCCAGGTTTATTCTCCCTGGAAGGTAGGAGGTGGAGGGTAAACTTATAGAGGTTTATAAAATTGTGCGAGATGTAGATGAAATAGATAGTTAGGATCTTTTTCCCAGGGCAGGGAATCTATAACGAGATGGCAAGGTTTAAAGTGAGAGGAGAGAAATTTAAAAGGAGCTCTGAAGGTATGTTTTTCCACACAGAGGGTGGTGGTTATTTAGACTTTACTTTAGGCTTTAGCGATACAGCGCGGAAACATGCCATTTGGTCCATTGAGTCCGTGCCAACCAGTGATCTACACTAGCAGTATTCTACACACTAGGAGCGATTTACAATTTTACCAAAGCCAATTAACCTATAAACCTGTACATGTCTGGAGGTGGGAGGAAACTGGAGCACCTGGAGAAAACCCACAGGGTCACAGAGAGAACGTCCAAACTCCGTACAGACAGCACCCGTAGTCAGGATCTAACATGGATCTGTGGCGCTGTAAGGCAGCAACTCTACTGCTGTGCCACTGTGGAACAGACTGCCAGAAGAGGTTGAACTGGCAGATACCCATTATATTGGTTTAAGAAGCATTTGGATAGGTATTTGAATATGAACGGCAGAGGGTTAAGGGCCTAATGCAGGCAATAGGATTAACAGGAAAATGGGATTCATAATTGGCACATATGAGGTGAGGGTGCAAGCCCACGTTTCCATACTGCGTAATTCTTTGAGGAGGAGGAGGGTGGAGACAGCAATTGGAATGTCTTTTCTAGGTGAAGATCAAGATTGTCTGAAGGGTCTCGACCCGAAACGTCACCCATTCCTTCTCTCCAGAGATGCTGCCTGACCCGCTGAGTTACTCCAGCATTTAGTGAAATAAATACCTTTGATTTGTACCAGCATCTGCAGTTATTTTCTTACGCTAAGATTGTTCTGGTGGCACAAATGCTGTAGGTGTGTCAAACACAGGATGATTAATGCTTGTCTGGTTGAGTATAAAGAGGAGTTTAGTGAGTGCAGAAGAGGGAGAAAAAACAATGTTGAAAATTGTGAAATGCACAGCAATTACCAGAAATCTGAAATCAAAGTTAATGCAGTGAAAAATTAGCAGATCAGGTAACATTAACTGATCATCCATCTGGAAAGTTTGTCTCACCCAACATGATCTACATGATCTGCTGTCAGCAACCATGGCATTAGTCTTGCCTAAAGAGTGTGGTCTCCGATCACAAACACTATCCACCCTTTCCCTTCCAATTTAAAGCATATGCTTGTCTCCTCAATCTTCCACTGCTTATGAAAGCTCGTTGACTTGCGAGGCAAGGTGATGGAAAGAGAAGTAGAGCTATTGTTTCAGGTCGAAGGCCTTTTGTCAGAAGTATTATATTGAATGAGGTGAGGTTTATTTATGCTGGTTGGCAGCTCCTGCACTGGTCAAGAAACGTTAAGTGTGCTTGAATGTTAACTATAATACATTGAATTTCTATACATAAACAGGATGCTAGTATGATTTATTTTTTTAAAGGACAGTGAGTCCCTTTTCAAATAATTTGACATTTGCTAGTGTCTGTATTCAGGGAATCTACCTTATTATGGCCTTTGCACTTATTTAAATCTGAACCTTTCTGGAGCTATAACACTTTAATGTTATAGCACTATATTTTGCACTCTGGTTATTTTTCTATTTGCATTACTTGTTGTCCTTGTGCATGGCTTGATTGTACTTATGTGTGGTGTGATGTGGCTGGATTGCATGAAAAAACAACGTTTTTAAAATGCATCTCAATGCATGTGACATTAAACCGAAACCAAAACGATATCAAGACTGCATCAGTATCAGTTACATGTGTAGAATTCTTAATGCATTTGCAAGGTTGGTAACACAGCCAAAATCCTTGATGGAGCATCAAGGCACATATCTAGCAAATAGGATGTAAAGGAGTGCATTGGCTTTTGGTTCATTCTTTTCTTGGACTTCAGCAACAATTTGTCTTCCTACTGTTTATCCTTCACCCCAGATCAGCTATATTTCACATGGCAGAATGAATAAAGCTACCCAGATACAACAGAGGCTGTTAACCACAAATGGGCTCAAACAACACACTATGTGCAGTCAGTATTACTGTTTTTTTAATAAAATTGATTCACTACTTCAGGAAAATTCATGTCAGAATGGAACTTGGCTCCCCAATGGTGCTCATATACTGATTGCATGCTGAAACATGGCATGCACAGCCTGACATTTTTTGAGCCCATTGAACAATATATGCCTCTTCATATTCATACAACTCAAAACATCATCCTAATCTGGAGGCAAAAACTATTAAAGTCACTGCAGGCAGAAAGTTATGAATTAAATAGGATATAGAGGGTGGCATGGTAGCACAGCGGTAGAGTGGCAGCCTTACATCCCCAGAGATCCGGGTTCGATCCTGACAATGGGTGCTTGTCTGTACAGAGTTTGTATGTTCTCCCTGTGACCAACGAGGGTTTTCTCTGGGATCTCTGGTTTCCTTCCACACTCTAAAGACATACAGGTTTGTAGGTCAATTGGCTTGGTATACTTGTAGATTGGCCCAAGTGTGTATAGGAGAGTGTTAGTGTGTGGGGATAGCTGGTCGGCAAGGACTTGGTGGGCTGTAGAGCCTGTTTCTACACAGTATCTCTAAACTAAACAAAATATAGCGTTAATCCTCGAGAAAAAGGTCCTGACATTAAACTATTTACTTAACAGGAAAATGAAGGAGAACACATTATAAAAGGTAATGGCTAATGTTGTTATATCAGATCCTCAATCTCACGTTTCAACTGGAGGACATCTACACAGGTATAAAACTAAACAAGGAGTAAACAGGTCAAATTCAACATTTTGTTTTCCTAAATAATACTGTCCATTTTGAACTGATCCAGCACCTCTAAAGTTAATATTACGAACAGACCAATGGATAAATGGCAACTTGAGGTCTTCTATAGGAATGACAAACTCAGTCAGGTTTAGCTAAGCTCAGATAACAAAATGTTTGCTATTCAAATGTAATTGTAGAATCTTCCATGTACTTGTAAATAGCCACAGAGAGGGTAAAAGAAACATGGAATCTGTTTAGGAAGGAATTGCAACTGCTGATTTACACCGAATATAGACACAAAATGCTGGAGTAACTCAGCGGGACAGGCAACATCTCTGGTTGGAAGGAATGGGTCATTTGTTTAGCATCTTAAAAGCAGGAATACCAACACAAACTTGTGATTATTACTTTTCTCACAGCATCCAAAATGTTTTGTGACAAATTAACTACTTGTAATGTACGTTTGCGTACAAGGCTTCAGGAGCAGTGGGCTGAAAATAACCAGATAATTAGCCTTTGTTGATAAAGAGTTCAGCCTTGTAGTGAAAGTATTCCCGACTCAGCTTCAAAATAGTCCCTTGGGAACTTTTATACCCACCTGAGATTGGTGATGAAGCATCCATTTCCGATGCCTCAGGCAACAGATGAAACAAAATATAACACACAAATCTGCCTCAGTTAGCTAACCTGTTGCACTCCAGGCTTTGGAGCAAGGGCCTAAATCCAGAACCTTTTGACAGAGGCTTGAGTGTTGCTAACCAAATGTTGGATTACATGGAGACAGGGCAATAAATGAGCGTAAAGTAGATAGTTGCTGATTTAGGACTGGTACAAGCACAATGGAGTGAATGTTCTCTGTTATTTTTTTTAGATTTAGAGACACAGCGCGGAAACAGGCCCTTCGGCCCACCGAGTCCGCGCCGCCCAGCGATCCCCGCACATTAACACTACACACACTAGGGACAATTTTTTTACATTTACCCACTCAATTACCCTACATACCTGTACATCTTTGGAGTGTGGGAGGAAACCGATGATCTCGGAGAAAACCCACGCAGGTCACGGGGAGAACGTATAAACTCCGTACAGACGGCGCCCGTAGTCAGGATCGAACCTGAGTCTCCGGCGCTACATTCGCTGTAAGGCAGCAACTCTACCACTGTGCCACCGTGCCGCCCCTATGCAAAAATGTCTGTAACACTTTTGATGGGGCGGGGGGGGGGGGGGAATACTGTACTTCAGAATTCAGAAGTACCTCACTCCTCCACCTCTGTATGGCTTATTTAAGATATAAATTTTCTACATTCTATTGTAAAACTGAACGTTATCTTTAAAGGTGTGTTTCATAATTAGGAATTGAGAACTAACTAATTATGAACGAATGTCGGTATAAATTAATGTTTAATGCCTTATTTGCAAATTATATAAGGAAAACAGTTCTTAAGAATGCTGGAACACAATTAATCATAATCTCCACAGTTTTGGAAATGAATCAAGGGACTTCATTAAAGCCAAGTCACAATGTTAACACAAATGATTTTAAATAGGAAATACCATATTCGGGAATGTGGCATATGTTAGTTCACCAGATAATCTGTAGTCTGCTGAGAATGTGCAAAGTACTGATGAAATCCTTTCAAGCAAAATGCACAAAATAAAAATGGTGCAATGATCAAAGCATTGCTTCGCAACGCACTCCACAGGGTATTAACAAATAAAATGTCAACCACTTCATTGAACAAGTGAACTCAAACTTGGTTTGCATTGCAGTTGTTAACGAATATGAGAAGGGACGAAAGGAAAGTGGTAAAATTCAAAGGAGGTGTTTCAGAACTTTTGATTTAACAGTTGCAAATTGGGAAATGGTTCACTTCAGGGGACATGCACAAAATTCAGAACTGTGAATGCTGGGATACCTTGCAGAGCTGTTGATCTGGAATTTTTATACCAAAAGGGAAAGACAAGGATGTGCAGGGATTTGAAAACAAGGCAAAGAATTCAAGATAAAATCTGGCCACTGGTCTGTCAACGTCGATCTGTAAAACATGACACCGAATGAACAAGGCAATGGAAATGACAAGTTTTAGATTTGATTAATTTCTTGAAGGTTTACGATGCAAGTTTGGGCAGAAGTGCTTTAGAGGTTAACAAAAACATTATTTGGAGTATTGTGTGCTGTTGTGGTGGCCACAGGACAGACGTGGAGGCTTTGGAAAGGGTGCAGGAGGTTTAACAGAATCGTGCATGGATTAGGATGTATTTGGTGCAGGTAGAGATTGGACAGTCTTGGACTCTTTTCTCTGGAACGTCCAAGGTTGGGGGGAGACCTGATAGAAGTATATAAAATTATCAGAGGCAACAATAGGGTAGGCAGTCAAAATCTTTTTCCCAGGATGGAAAAATCAATAGTAGAAGGCATAGCTTTAAAGTGAGAGGGACAATGTTCAAAGGAGACTCGTGGGGCAAGTGTTATTTTTTTTAACACAAAGTGTGGTGAGTTCTAGGCACTGACTAGAGCACGCTGCCAGGATGGTGGTTGAAGCAGGTACATTAGTGGCATTTAAAAGACTTTTGGATTGGCATTTGGGATTTGAGGATTTGGGACTCGGAACACAGCTACCAGCCTTGGAGGGCATCTACAACACACGATGCCTCAGAAAAGCCACCAGCATCCACAAAGACTCTTCACACCCCTGCAACAGTCTGTTCGAACTCCTTCCTTCGGGCAGACGATACAAGGCCTTCTACGCCCGCACCTCCAGACTCAGGAACAGCTTCATCCCTAGGGCCATAGCTGCTATGAACCGGTCCTGCTGAGCCGGATGGTCACAACGCACAGTGATCCGGCACAGATCTACTTGCACTTTATTCTGTCTTAAAACTGTTACAACTTGTTTCGTTGGGTTGTTGCTGTTTAAATTAATACTGACTAGCTAATTAAATTATTGCATCGTATGGGAGGCGCATTCCCAATCTCGTTGTACCCCTGTACAATGACAATAAAGATATATTGTATTGTATTGTATTTGGATATGCAGAGAGTGGAGTGATAAGGGTGCAGGTAGATAAGTGATGGTCATATTCACTCAGACATTGTGGGCTGAAGGGAATGCTCTTCTGCTGTACTGTTCTATGTTCATAAATTAATAAAAAGAAGAGATGAAACAAATCATTAGATGACCTCCTGGAGTTTAAAAAAACCCGGCTACGCTCAGAAGCAAATCAGTCTGAAACATGACACCAAAGTCCTTGGCTGAATTTGATAAAGCAATAGATTTATAGTTGCTGGGTACTGTACACCATTTCTGAATTTCTTTTCGACTAACCAACCCAACACACCTGCTTCAATGTTACTCTTTTGGTGTATACGATTGAGTCCAATCTATAATCCCAAGTATCTGGAGACTATATACTGGCTTTTACCGTCAAATGATTTTTTGGCAGAGCAGTGTTAGATTCACAACACCCATACAAAAGAAACATATAAAAAACCAAATCCAAATTTACACCTACAAACACCAATTAAACCCAGTTAGTACACCTGAAGAAAAAGTGTTAAGGAACCTTGACCAGCTTCTAATTAGGACAAGTAAGGTAATTGTGAATATTACTCGTATTTAGCGAAATAAGCATGACCAAAGATGACATCAAAGTTTTAGGTCAAGTTCATTTCAAATAGCTATTTGGAAAGCAGTCCTTTATTTAGGAATAAAATCTGATTCATGTGGGGAAAGATCAGCACAGATAAAAAATCTTCAGCCTTTTCTCTTCCTCAACTTGCTCAATTAAAATAATTAAATGTATGAAAACATGCTGCCTCACATTAAATCTTAAAGTACTGGAGGAACTCAGCAGGTCCGGCAGAATCTGTAAAGAGAGTGAGTGGGCAGGCAATGTTTCAGGTCGGAACCCTTCTTCAGACTCTAGGTCAAAACATCACTTGCCCATTGTCTGTGTTCCTCAAGCACACAGTTTCCAGCATCTGCAGTTTCTTGTGTCTGCCTCACATCAAACTGTGGGCCAGCAAGACAAATATAAGTGTTAATACCTTTTCCTTCTCCATTCAGACTCACAGCCTTATCCTTAACAACATATGTCTTTCATTGTCCTGCAACTGCTAGTGTTCCTTGATTTCTGTTAGCAATGCTGCAATGCAGGGCGGCAGAGCCACTTTGTTCGATGATGCATTTCGTGATGACATAAAATAAATGGGCAAGGTCAATCAATGTTTGCCAACAGGCTGAAGCAAAAATTCAACACCGTGTGCGGAAGGTTGCAAACAGAGAGCTTAATTACTCATTTGACTAGACTCAGTTCAGAAATAAGAGACCAGTGGATCAGGTGACATTTGTTGCATGGATTCAATTGAGAGCTGCGGAAAATGTTGTGCCAGGAAAACAAATTTTGAATTCAAAATAAAAATTAAAAAGTGTTGCAAAGATTCATAATGTTGAATTTGACACTTTAACTGTTTTCCTCCCCAAAGATGGTGCCTGACCTCCCGAGCATTTC
Source organism: Rhinoraja longicauda (assembly GCF_053455715.1). Taxonomy (NCBI): domain Eukaryota; kingdom Metazoa; phylum Chordata; class Chondrichthyes; order Rajiformes; family Arhynchobatidae; genus Rhinoraja; species Rhinoraja longicauda. The sequence continues at coordinate 9,690,457 of NC_135988.1, forward strand.
CGGTTTATATTTTAAAATTCAAACATGCATGGTGGCGCAAAGGTAGAGTTGCTGCCTTACAGCGCCAGAGACCCGGGTTTGATCCTGACTATGGGTACTCTCTGTTTGGAGTTTGTACCTTCTGCCCATGACTGCATGGGGTTTCTCCGGGTGCTCCGGTTTTCTCCCACACTTCAAAAGATGGACAGGTTTGTAGGTTAATTGGATTCGGTAAAGATTGTAAATTGTCCCTTGTGTATAGGATAGTGCTAGTGCACAGGGATTACTGGTCGGTGCGGAAGGGCCTGTTTCCGTGCTGTATCTCCAAACTAAACTAAACATCTGCAGGTATTTGCTTTCTAATCACATCAATTTCTCATACCACCTCAATCAGCCATCAAATGAGATCACATGGGTAAGTGTTTCATTGTACTTGGGAACACGTGCCAATAATAAACACGTGGCAATACAAAGAAAAGAAATGTAGCATCACATGGAGAGAAAAACATCGCAGGCTTCATAGGCTTCCACCAGGAATCAAATACTCAAGCCATTGGCCCTGGATACACAATTTTGTGAACAGATTAAGGGTTGTACTAATGATTTTGCCAACATTTGAACCTTAATTTCCTGACCATGTCCATCCACTCTATTTCAGGAACACAAAGGGATGGGTGCATACAGAAAATCAAGAACATGCCAGACCCAGTTATATCCACAAGTGAGGGCCATGCAGAAAGTTCATGAAGGACATGGTGCTCATGAAGTCAACTGGCTTTTCCATCTGCTGAGGCCAAACTCTTTTGAGCTGCTGACTCCCTTGAGTGGTTACATGCACTTTGGTGGATGAATTTGTGAACAAATTGCCTAGATTTCTTTCAGATCATCTTCTGAGTCAAATGTGGATGAATGGATAGCCCATTCACCTTATGAAAAACAAAGTTGTGTGTTGAAGGCCATTTTAGGGATGCATGGTAAAACATGGAGGCTGCCATTCTCGTGCATTAGTGAGAGAACGTCCATCTGATTAGATCTTTCTCCTCGCTCAGATGGGTATAACAATCCATATCCTGGAGAAAAATGGGGGATCTATTGCCAGTTTAGTGGCCAATCTTTCTCCCTTAATATACACAAAGAAGTCATCTGGTCATTTCCACTTTGCTGTTTGTAACTCCTTGCTCTTCACAATTTGGATGCCTTGTTTTGCACGTTATAATTGTTACTTTGAAACTTTGAGACATGGGTATCATTAAAAAGAGGCTATATAAATAAGTCTATTTCATTACTGCATGGGCATGGGCATAAAGTAATTGTTTTTAATTATTGGTAATCCCTGGAACAGAATAAACACAACTACAGTTTGACACAAATCATAAACAGAGCATGGGCATGATAGACACAAAGTACTGGAGTAACTCAGCAGGTTAGGCAGCATTTCTGGAGGAAAAAGGATGGGTGACATTTCGAAACATCACCCGTCCTTTTTCTCCAGACCAGCTGAGTTCCTCCAGCATCTGCATCTCGTATTTCGCTTGAGCAGCTTACAACCCAGTGGTATGAATTTGATTTCGTTAAATTCAAGTAACCCCTGCATTCCCTTTCTCTCCATCCCTCCCCCATCCAAGTCACACCAGCTTCTCTTTTTCACCTAGCAAACAGCTAACAATGGCCGGTTTCCTTTCTCATTGTTACTTTTCTGCATATCTTTCATTCATTTGTTCAATATCTCTCCACATCACCGCCTATATCTCTCATTTCCCTTTCCTCTGATTCTCAGTCTGAAGAAGGGCTTCGACTCGAAACGTCACCTATTAATTTTCTCCAGAGATGCTGTCTGACCTGCTCAGTTACTCCAGCATTTTGTGTCTGTCATCGGTTTAAACCAGCTTCTGCAGTTTCTTCCTACACATCTGCAGTTACATTCTACACATGAGTGTATGGGCACCAAGGTCAGGATTGTTATTTTGAAACTTCGAAACATGGTATCATTAAAAAGGGGCTATATAAATAAGTCTCTTTCATTACTGCATATGGGCATAAAGTAATTGCTTTTAATTATTGAAAATCCCTGGAACAGAACAAACATAACTACAGTTTGACACAAATCATAAACTTAATGCATGGGCGAGAGAGACACAAAGTGCTGGAGTAACTCAGCAGGTCAGGCAGCATTTCTGGAGAAAAAGGACGGATGACATTTAGAAACGTTACCCATTCTTTTTCCCCAGACCAGTTACACTAGCACTTTGTGTCTACATTCAGTATTCGATAAAAGCTAGCTTCTGCATCTCATATTTCGGCTGCATATACTATCTGCTATCCTATGTCAACAAAGCTACGACATGGGTATAATTAAAATATTTGAATTTGAATGAAGGCATTCCAATCAATCAAGGTCAAGGTTTCATCATCAGTTTATTGTCACATGTACCAATTTTTTCCATGAGTAGTAGTTCTACTCAATAACCAAAGTCTGTAGTCCCTTTTCTGCTCTGGTTTATTTTCACCCACATGTTTAGACCAGAACATTGTATCCTTATTGTTTTGATGTGGTTATGCTTTATTCTTAATTGTTAACTGTATGTTTGTGTTGTCATTTGTGAGCGGAGCACCAAGGCACATTCCCTGTATATGCACATACTTGGCCAATAAACTTATTCATTCATTCATTAAGGTACGGTGAAATTCAAATAAATCAAGCTGCTTGTTACTTTGCAGTCACAATGAAATAGCAGAGATTAAATGGCTCTAAATTAGCTTTATTGCAAGGCATTTGATGGAACATTAAATGGAACATTTTGTTTCTTTGTTACACCAAAAATTCTAACCTTTCAATATTTTAAATTCCAGAATGTTAACATTGAGAAAATCTACTCCAACCCCTCCACTCCTGGATGTTAGTCTCTCCCTCAGATGGAACATCATCTTACAAGGTTACATTCCAGGAATCGGAGAGAGTAAAGCAGTATCACTGCTCAGAAGTAGTTAAGATTTATTCCAGCCAGCTAAAGCAGGACCACTGGTTCGCAGTAAGAGAAGTTAACTTTTATTTATGATTACATGGAATTATAAAATTTTAGCATGGCTTTTCTGTGCCCCCCCCCCCCGCCCGCCACTCCATTACAAGATAAGACAAGGAATGGCAACAACACGTCGCTTTTCATTAACCAAATCTCAAGTTCCACATAGAGGGTGCTGCATTTTATTCTGTATTTCTACACTTTTCTGAAAATCTACACTTTTTGCAAATAAAATGTCAATAGGTGCTGTTCGCATTCTGTTCCTTACTACTTAATTTGCTGGACCACCCAAGCGAGTTAAAGCAAACATCCCACGTAACCCATTTTTGAGAGTACAACTTAAGTTCGATGACTATGCAAACTTACAGTAGTGATCAATGCTATTAGAATTGGATCTCGACCCGAAACGTCACCCATTCCTTCTCTCCTCAGATGCTGCCTGACCTGCTGAGTTACTCCAGCATTTTGTAAATAAATACCTTCGATTTGTACCAGCATCTGCAGTTATTTTCTTACATTACAATGCTATTAGAAGAAATTAGCAGGAAAATTTTATTGATGTTATCCATTTCACCAATTTTGCTTTATCTTTTCCTCTCCCCAAGGAAAAACATGTATACCTTTGAATACCTTCAGCAAGACCCTGCAGAAACAGTTTACAACTGGAAATCGAGCATTGCCAGTGGGTGGCGGTCAAATTCAGGGCGTTTCCTGGTTTGGATGCACAACTGGAAATGCCGCATTGTTTGCCAGTAAACACCCAAAGGATCAGTAGTGTAATGTGACACAGCCTGAATGAAATAACTTGCTCAGCCAAACAATACTGTTAAATATAGAATTTTGATATGCTGCTCTATTGATCAAGTATGATATATACCATATTTCCCTTGTATGATCTACATTGATTAACTGGAGTATTAGGAAAAGAGTGCCCTTTCATCCACAAAAATAATATGCAAAGCATAATATCAAGCCCATCCCTTCCTATGCACAGTAGCTTAATCTGTTAGGTTACTCCATTCTATTTATTGCCCCACTCTTCCATTATCTCCAGTAACTGTTAAGATACTCTCATCCTCCTGTTTCCCAATATTCCGCTGGAATGACGAACCATCTTATCAATTACATTATGCAGTAAACAAGAGCAAGAGTTAAGTTTAACCTCATAAATTTCAGAAGTCATTGAAATGTTTACCACTTTATTGAAAATGGCAATGAAGTATTTTTCAAAAATTGCTATTTGATGTCTTGAAGAAAGGAAAGGAGGAAATTATCAAGGAATTGGAATATAAAGCTTGATGTAAAAAGATAAGACAAACAAATTAATTGCAAATACCTTCTATATTATTTAGCACCAGTGAAAGACAGACTGCTGGTCCAGATAGGTTGTGCATGACTCAATATTTCTGTTCTGTTAAAATAAGTTACATGGCTCTATACCACAAACTAGCTCACAGTTTTTGTTTGAATGTCAGTGTGGCAATCTGTGGACAAACCGTTATTGGCACTGCTCAGATCTAAAAGGTCATATGAAGTGCTTATTTCCTTTCAAAATCGGGCAATTGATTAGAAGTGAAGTTGAGTACAGGTAGTTTTGCTATAACGTGACAGTTGCTAAGAAACCTTGTAATTGTGTCAGTGGGGGAAAGGGACTTGGAGGCTAGAGAGATTCAGACTCGCAATAACAACGTTTTTTTCCCCTTACAAGATGTTCAAAAGTCAATGTATTTTTAAGCTACTAATTTATTTTCGACTACAAGCTAAAAATACTAAAAGCTGTAAAGTTACATTGTTTAATAGAGTATTTCTGTATGTGTCTAAAGAAGTGTTTGCTTACGGCCACACACAATTAAAGTAGCAGCTGCTTACTTAAGACAATGGTTTCTAATTACTGCAGGGAGGTTTTATGAAAACAGGTTTTCCTTCCGTATATTGCTTAAATCCAAGACAGCTTTTTTTCTGTTTGTCAATTTCCAAGTAAATTCGAAAATCAAAATTATTATGGGTTATAATGAGAACATGGGTTACAGCAGAGCTACATTTAAAACAAAACTACCTTCTTGATATTACATCCCAAAACACTTTACTGCCAATAAAATATTATTGAAATAAACATTTTTTTGTATTGTAGGAAATGTGTCAGCAAATCTGCATGTAGCAAACTCCCACAAAGATCAGCGAGATAGTGATCTAACAATTTGATTGCAGTAAAAGACAAAGTGCTCGAGTAACTCAGCAGGTCAGGCTGCATCTCTGGTACAACATGAATCTTTTTGTGTCTTTTCATTTCTGGTCTTTGTCCAACCATCTGCCTATCAAAACCCCCTCACCTTTATCCACCTATTACCTGCCAGGATTTGTCCTACTCCCACTTCTCTTCCAGTTTGCTCCTCCCGCCCCTCACCACAATTAGTCGAAGAAGGATTGCAAACTGAAACGTCACCTATTCATGTTCCCCAGAGATGCTTCCTGACCCGCTGAGTTACTCCAGAACTTTGTGACTTTTTTTGTAAACCAGCATCTGCAGTACCTCGTGTCTGAATCTGTTGACGTGCTGTTGGCTGAAGAATAATGACAGTCACATCACCAAGACAGAACTCTACACGAGGCAGTTGAGGTAGGTACTATCGCAACTTTTAAGAAACATTTAGAAAGGTACTTGGATAGAATAGGTTTAGAGGGATATGGGGTAAACGCATGCAGGTGGGACTAGTGTAGATGGGACATGTTAGTCGATGTGGGCAAGTTGGGCCAAAGGGCCTATTTCCACGCTGTATGACTCTATGACTCTAATTGAGAATTTTGTCGTACCAGGCTTTGTTCCATCTATGCGAGTGGCAAGAATCAGAATGCTGACAAGTCCTATTCACATTTTTAATTGCTGACACAGCAGTTTTTCTTTCCAAAAGGAAGGACAAAATACAGCACTCTTTATTGACATACTTAGCTGTATAATAACAGTGAAGCTTGGGATTTGGCCTATGGAAAGCAGTGGCTCAAATTAGGCCGCTGTCTTGCCATTCAGTGTTTTTATTTTGTGGTGGAGAGAGGGAAGTTATACAACAACTATCCCAAAATGCTGAATCAGTCTGAAACAGCACCCATCCATGTTCTCCAGGTGCTGCCTGAACCGGAGTTACTCCAGCACTTTGTGTCTTTATTTTGTAAACCAGTATCAGCAGTTCCTTGTTTCTAAACCCTAAAATGTTAGTATTTCAGGAAGGAAAATGAAAGAAGTGAACACCTGTAATGGCTCTCGACTTGATGGTACAAAGTCCGGTATGACTCAATACTCAATTGTGATTATCTATTCCTTCATAGCTATGTAATTGCAGCTAAATTCCAAGCAAGTTTTAAGGCAAATTAATTAACCATGTTTCGCTTATGCAGCACCTTTCAAAGCTTCACGACTCTCAACATGCCTCAGTGAAAATTACAACATCGTTAAGCCCTTTATATTGATGCTGAAGGGCCTGTCCCACTCAGGCGAGTTTTTAGGCGACTGCCGGCGACTGTCAAAGTCGTAGAAGGTCGCCGAAAAATGGGCGGCTGGATCCCCCCTATGACAATGTCTACGACAAGCTACAACAACCTACCACCCAGTCGATGTCAAGCTATGGCAAGCTACTGACAATCATCGACCCAATCGTCGCGGCTTAGGACGTCCACCCATGACCGCACCTACGACACCCTACAACCACGCAGGTGACAACCTACGACAACCAAAGTCAACCTACGTCCACCCGCGACAAGCTACGACCCTGTCGGCGACAACTGAAGACAGTTCACATCATTTTGGCCTCTGGTTTTGATGCCGGTACCTGTCACCGGTTGACGTAGGTAGTCGCCAATGGAATTCAACAAAGTCAGCACCGGCGACAACCTACGTCACCTGGCAACAACCTACGACAGTACCTACGTCAGGAGACGTCAAGCTACGATCATTGGTGTCAAACCAACAGTCGCCGAAAATGTTTAAACATCTCAAAATCCAGTGGCGACCAGAAAAATGCTACGACTCTTTGGAGACTACTCACGACCGTACAGGCGACACCCCGGCGACAGCCTAGTCGCCTGTAGTCGCCTAAACTGAAAAAAAAGACTGATTTGTCAACTTGTAGACAGCAGTGAGATGAAAAAAAAAACAGAATTAAACAAAAACTGTTTTTGGTTGTGTGAATGACAGAGGAACATTTCTCAGACTTCTGATTCCCTGCCTTTCCTTAACTTTTAGGTTAATATAACCTAAAGGATTGAATACAGACCTGGTTAAAAATTTTTGAATGGGACACGTGTTCTTGCAGTGCTCAAGGCTAGATTAAGTGCCGAAGGCCTAAACTCAGTCTGTAGACTAGAGAAGGTAGCACAACTCCTCCATAATGCCAACAAGGACATCAAGCACACCTAAATACCATCCGTGTAGGTGAGATTCTTTACCTTTGTGTCTTGCTATGTTTTCTAAAAAATTTGCAGCCTCTGAATAAGACTGATACTGACACATGCTTAGCAAACAGTCCTTGGAATTTGTTCCAGTCATTTGCTCTGAAGGCTTGAACCTTGGTCACAGAGTCATAGAGTTACACAACTTGGAAAGACTCATTGACCCAACTTGCCCACACCGACCAATATGTCCCATCTACACTCGTCCCAACTGCCTGCGGTTGGCCCATATCTTGAACCTTGGTTTCCAATTGCTCTTAGGGAAAGTTTAGATCTCAGAATTTGAGCATTCACAGCTTTCCTCGAGTCTTGCCTTCCACAGTTGATTTAAGGTACCCCCAATATAACACAAAAGAATGGTGTACAATATCATGCTGAGAGTATCCTATTCATCCTTCATGATGTAAACACCTCAACTTTTCAACTGATCTCCCAATGACAATCTTTTCAGGCTTTCAATGTTCTCTCAGAACGCTATTATATCCTGTGCAAATATGCAACTGATTTTGATCACATAAAATCTAATTCCTCTCCATTCTCGTCAAAATCGCAAACTGCTAGAGGAGCTTAGATTAAAAGCACTGATCAATCTCATGATTTAATAAAAGATTGAATGTCAGAACAATCTTGAAGAGTTCTTCAGAAATCAAATCCACTCGCATGCATCCAAACCTATTAAGCAAATGGAGACCCAGGACCAAATTCACTGACCAGACAACGGTTCCTGGCCGATCTATTGCAAGCTGTAAACCTGATGTCAGAAAAACCAATGTAAACTATCTGGTAGAGACTGACTCTTTCAATGATACTGTCGTCCAAAAGATAACTGCGTGAAATAAAAATCCTATTCTATTTATTGAAGCTATAAACATAATTGTTCACGTTCAATACTCACAATCGCTTCTACAATCAAAATGGCTCTAAGAAAAATGCTCCACAATTAATGATGAGAAACAAATAACTGCACCAATTCCAAAAATTATGGTCTGCATTTGACTTCAATCAGAAACATGGACAGCATTTTCAGGAAAAGAATTGTAGGTTCTGATAAAACATTGCTCCTGGCATATTCCTACCTATTCACCACCTCTAAAACACAAGACTGATTGCCCCATTGGGCAACTTGCCCTTGGAAACAGGGCCTCACTTTCTGCTCTAGCCTTCACACAAAAGCTTCAGCTAATCAAGTATCTGTTCACTGATCAAAAATATGTCACAGAATATATAGGCCCAAATGTTGGAGTAACTCAACGGGATAGGCAGCATCTCTGGAGAGAAAGAATGGGTGATGTTTTGGGCCGAGACCCTTCTCAGTCTGAAGTGTATAGACCCAAAACGTCACCCATTCTTTCTTTCCAGATATGCTGCCTTTTCCTGCTGAGTTACTCCAGCATTTTCTGTCTATCTTCGGCAGCTCCTTCCAACACAATCGTATCTCACAAACTTGTTCAGGAATCTAAAGTACTGCTTCACAGAGAAACAATTTGTAATAGCTACAAATCATGTTTTTAACGTAATAGCTACAAATCATGTTTTTAACGTTGTTTGGACGTTGGTAGACAGAGCTTTATCAATCCCCACCCCCTCCCCCGCGCCAGGGACTGGAAGGGGCCACAGAACCAGTTTGGGAACATTTAAGGAAGGCAAAGAAAAGAAGAATTCTTCTACAAGCAACTCCTTCTGCAGACTGCACAATGTTTTGCATGGTTGAAGGGAAGTGTCAGTCTTGCCATGGTGGATCTCAGTCAGATCTCAAGGTCAGAAGGTTAAAGATATCACCAGGGATAAATAGTCAATCTGACCTGTCATGACAAGCGCTGATAATATTTTAAGATGGGATCTTAATTTAAGGCATTGACTGCTCTCTTGGAGAGATGTAAAATATCCCATGGACTATTTCAAAGAGCAGGGATGCTCTTCCCAATTTCTATTGGTGAAAGATGGGATCAAGCGGTTGCCACATTAATAATAATAATAATAATAATATATTCCTTTATTCGTCCCACACCGGGGAAATTTACAGTGTTAGCAGCAAAGTGGATAGCAAGAGAGCATTCATTATAAATAAAAGATACATAAATTGTCATTGCTGCTTGTGGTATATTTCTGTTGAGGAGAAACAAGAGGGCCAGACCCTTTTCCTTGACTGCCCTTCCTCATGTCCACACTTTGATCCCTTCTCTTAACTGCCGTTCCTGTGGAGTCATACAGTGTGGAAACACGCCCTTCGGCCCAACTTACCCACACCGACCAATATGCCCCATCTACACTAGTTCCACCTGCCTGGTTTTGGACCATATCCCTCTAAACCTACCCTGTCCATATACCTGTCTCCCACTACTTCTTCTCCGCTCCCTTCCGTTCACAAGAAGAGCACAAAATGCAGTGGTTGCAGAGTTTTAAAATCAGGTAATCGTATAGGGGTTGATAATGACGGTGAAGCAAGATCCTTTGGTGCCTTGGATGTTGTGTGTCATGACCCATGAATCCACCTGCCAAGCACACAGAGACCACTGCCTGCCAATATTGGCATGCTCTGGGTATCGGGATCAGCAATCAGGCTCTGAAGAGGGTGAGCGGCAGCGATCAGTGGGTAACCTCAATGTGTGAAGGAGAGTAGATGGCAGCTGGAACATGCAGGGAAAGCAGGAGAACTGAGAGGTAATAGAATAAGAAGGCAGGATCTGCGAAGGGGTTAGGGAGTTGAGAGGGCTTATCATGAATGTACCAGTTAAGGGAATGGAAACAAAAATAGGGTGATAAGGGTAGGGACGGGAGGGAGGACAGCAAAAGAAATGAGTGTGGACGAGCTTGCGTGACTGTGCGTGGTCAGAATATGTTGATGCCAAGTCTAATGTGTCTGTGCAGCAGAGCCTGGCCTCCAATCATCTTGGACCTGCTAACAGACCATGACTCGAGTTGGCTAATGTGATAGCTGACATTATAATACAATCCCACATTTAAGGAATTGAAGTCATCTTCCACTCTTCAGAAATGGAACCGAATCAAGCCAACCTTAAGCCAGAGACTGCCTTTTTTTTTTAACATAAAGGGTGGTCAGTATGTGGAACTCCCAGAGGGGGTAGTTGAGGCATGTACTATCACAATGTTTAAAAAACATTTGGACAAGTACATGGTAGGATACGTTTAAAGGGATTTGGGCCAAATGTAGGCCCTTTGGCAGGTGGAACTAGATCAGATGGGGTATGTTGATTGGCGTGAGCGGGCTGGGCCAAAGGAGCTCAACCCATACTGTATGACTCTATGACATTTTGTGCTCTTCTTGTGAACGGAAGGGAGCGGAGAGAACTGCAGTAGGCAATTTGGAGGCCGCCCAACCTAAAGGGCAATGAGGCATTTCAGAAAGTTAAAAAAAATTATTGCTATCATAAATGCAAGCTTTTGTTTTCAAGGATCTATACAACTGGGCTGCATGGTAGCACAGCAGTAGAGTTGCAGCCTTACAGCGCCAGAGACCTGGGTTGGATCCTGACTACGGGTGCTGTCTGTACGGAGTTTGTACGTTCTTTCCGTGTACTGCGTGGGTTTTCTCTGCATGCTCCGGTTTCCTCCCACATTTCAAAGACGTACAGATTTGTAGGCTAATTGGCTTTGGTAAGAATTAGAAATTGTCCCCAGTGTGTAGGATAGTGTGTAGGGATCACTAGTCGGCGCAGAGTCATTAGGCCGAAAGGCCTGTTTCCACGCTGTATCTCTAAACTAGCTCTAAGCTGCTTGGCTCCTGCCAGCTTCAGGATGAGGGAAAATCAGGACCACTTTGGGGACAATTAACTGGTGGTGCTGCTCTCTCGGTTATTTTCTCTCCAGAGCTTTTATGGGGGAGGGAAATAAATGCAAAAGATAACTATCAAGTCCCTGAATTAATCCACCAACAAACACTATCTATGCTCACCAGAATGATCACCATAATGATCCTTTCAGCGAGGAATCAGCTCGAGTGATCTAAAATTTGGTATGAACTTTTCAAAATGAAATGGATTCAAAAATGCAAATTGTGGATTCTTCACAAAGTAATTCCCATTGAGGACTTTAAAAAAAAAAGTGCTGCAATTTGCTAATTGCACTAATAAAGGAAATACTTGATACAGAGTGCACGTTCGATTCACCAGGTGGATTTCTGACATGACTGGCTTTATATTTGAGGATAAATGGGGCAGGATAAGGTTCTACTCTCTAGACCTGGAAAGAGTGAGACATGACCTTTTAAAAACAGACAGAGTACATGGGATAATTGCTGGGATGATGTTTCCCTGGTTAAGAGTCTAGAATTATGGGACAATGTCTCAAAATAAGGGCTAGGCTATTCAGGACTGAAATGCTGAGACATTTCTTCACTCAGAGAGTGATGAGTCTTTAGAATTCTCCACCCAAGAGGCCTATGAAGTTTCAGTCATTGACTGCATTCAAAATAGTGATTGATAGATTTTGGTATATTGGAGGAATTAGGGGATAAGACAGGGAAACAAGGCAAAAGATCAGCCACAATCTTGTTGAGCGGCCTACTCCCGATTCTATTTCTTACATTCTTTACGGGATAAATGCAACATGCAGCCGTCTGCCGACAGTAATTGATGCAGCTGCAGTTGATACTTTTAATAAATGCCACGGTTTTTTTTTACAGATCGCAAAGATTTTTTTAAAAGATTTTTCTTCAGTAATTTAAGCCGATCAATATAATACAATAATTCTACATCTTCCATCTGTAATGAGTCAAAGGATGCTGAAATTTCATTACTATTGCAACATGGCCTGCAGATTTATCAGTTTTATGGCTTGAATTGCTGTAAATCGGCCAATAAGATTACCCTCAAGTTTGCCCCCGGTCTATCAGGAATATCATTTTTTTGTAATATAATTTCCAAAGATCTATTAATATTAATATTAAGGACAACGCTGCAAACCGAAAGGAAAAAGTCCAATCTTTTCAGTAATATAATTCAGAATATTCCAATGATCCAGAAAATTATTGAAACTGCTGAAAGGCAATCAGCACAAATATACATCCTACGGGTTAAAATAATGCTACTGCGTTTATAATTGGACACCAGAAATAAACATAGCACATCACAGTTATACTCATGTGATGATTGCAGGTGCATCGTAAATGTTAATGAATGCTGCAGAATCAAAACCGGGTCTGTTGACTACAAACGTATTAGAGTTCTGGTTATATTGGTATTACTTAGTTGGCTGACACTCGATAATAGACCAAGGACAGGTGGATCAGTAAAATCGGAGGATCGATTGTGACAAGACAGAGCCAGGAAACAAAGTGCTGGAAGAACTAAGCAGTCATCTGTGGAGCAAAATGGACAGGTAAGATTTCGAGTTAGGACCCTTCTTCAGATAATTCTGAAGATGGGTCCCGAGCCGAAATGCCGCCTGCCCATTTCCTCCACAGATGCTGCCTGACGTGCTGAATTCCTCCAGTTCCTGAATTTGAGTTTTGCTCAAGATTCCAGCATCTGCAGTTCCTTGTGTCTCCGGAGGCAGGATTGTTGTAGGGTTTACCAGCTGTATTGCTTCAATTCTCAGTTAATTTTTGTTTTAAAACTCATTCACAAGATTCAATGTAACCATGCAATGTCCAATCCTGGGTGTCATCAAATGAGTGGCTTGCTTGGTCATTACTAATCTTAAATGCCCAACGGGGTGTGGAGGTCCAGATCCAGTATCTCAAATCCCACCACAGGATCTGGGATGTTTTAGTTAGTACTCTAAATCACTAGTCTAGGTTTGGAGTAATCAGCCACATCATGGGCATACTCTGCTGGGATGCTGTCATCATTGTTAATTAGTTTAATTTATGTTTCTATGAATACGGTATTGGAGTGTTGCCGAGGGCCACTGTAACATGGTGTGCAGTGCTGGTGTGCCTGAAGGGGCATCAGTGTATTGTTGAGTTCTTCAGTAAGAGTAGTGGGCAGGGAGGCAATGTCTATCCATGCATTTGCACTCGGGTGATTGGGGGGAGGGGTAAGGGGTTAGCCAAGACATCTGAGGAGACGGGGAAGTTAGTGCATGGAGGATGGAGAAGTGATGTTGATGCGTGGGGTTGGCAGGGATGGGTAGTTCAACTGATGAGTTTAAGAGACCGAGGATGTCTGGCCAAGCTGTACAGGGAATGTGAGGAAAGTGGAGAGGTGGAGGTAGGGGTTATAGGGGCCTTCCAACAGTACTCTTGTGGAGGCTGCGGGTAGGGGCTCATGGCAAGATGGGAAGGATCAGGGAGTCGGCAAGCGCAATGGGAAAGGTAGAAACAAAGCACTGCAGATGCTGGTTCATACAACAAAAGATAGGCACAATGTGCCAGAGTAACTCAACGGGACAGGCAGCATCTCTGGAGAACATTTTGGGTTGGGACCCTTCTTCAGTCTGAAGAAGGGTCTCGACCCGAAATGTCACCCATTCCTTCTCTCCAGAGATGCTGCCTGCTCCGCTGAGTTACTCCAGCACCTTGTGTCCAGCAGCGGGAGAGATATGTTGGGGTGGTCGCTGGCTCTACTGGGGGCTGCTGACTGCACCATGTGGAGGGAAAAGTTGGAGCGAGTGAAAAATGCCGTTGAAGAAAAAGAAAGGGGATAATTAATCAATTGTATTGTGAGAAAGAGGAATGAAGGAATGATTTGTCAGAGGTCAGGGGCGAGAGGAGGAAATTATCTCTCAATTAGGTTGCAGGTGAGAGGAAAGAATGATCTGTGAGTAAAGTTATGGGGGGGGGGGGGGGGGTGAAGTGAGGACAGTATGTCAGTGATGATGAGGAGGGTAGTCAGTCAGTGATAATGGGGGTGGAAGAGGGATGATTCCGGGAGTGACAGAGTCACTGATAGATCATCCCATATATCATTGGAAATGAGTGAGATCGGAGGCAAGGACAGGGAATGATCTGTGAGTGACGTTGGGGAGGGAAGGGGATAATATGCCAGTAATGTTAGTGTGAGGAGAGGGGATGATCTAACAGTGATATAGGCGATGGGAAAGGGAATGGTTTGTCAGTGATATTGGTTTGAGGAGAGGGGATGATTTGTCAATGATATCGGTGATGAGGAGACAGGGTGGTTTATCTATGATATTGGAGACAGGTGAGGGGCTGATCTGTCAGTGATATTGACGATGAGGAGAGGGGATGGTCTGCCAGCGATATTAGCGGCAAGAGGTTAATCTGTGAGTGAGATGGGAGAGAGGCCATGATCTGTCAGTGAGGATAGGGGTAAGGAGAGGCGATGATCTGTCAGTGATATCGGGGATGAGCAGAAGGGATGACACGTTATTGATATTGGAGATGAAAAGAGGGATTGATCTGAGTGAGGTTGGAGAGAGAGGGCATGATCTTTCAGTGAGGTTGGGGGTAAGGAGAGGGGATGACATGGCAGTGATATTGGGAATGAGGAAAGGGATTGATCCGTGAGTGAAGTTGTAGAGGGAGGGCAGGATTTGTCAATGAGGTTAGGGGTAAAGAGAGGGGATGATGCCAATGATATAGGGGATGAAGAAAGACATTGATCTGTGAGTGCGGTTGGAGAAGGAGGGCATAATCGTTCAGTGAGGTTGAGATTAGGGGTAAGGAGAAGGGACGATCTGTCAGCGAGATTGGTTTGAGGGGAGGCGATTGACCATGAGTGAGGTTGGAGAGGGAGGGCATGCATGATCTTTCAGTGAGGTTAGTGGGGAGGATGATCTGACAGCTAGATTGGTTTGAGGGGAGTCGATTGACCATCAGAGGGAGGGAGGGAGGGAGGGCATACATGATCTTTCAGTGAGGTTAGTGGTAAGTGGAGAGGATGATCTGACAGCGAGACTGGGTTGAGGGGAGGTGAGAGACCATCATAGGGAGGGCATACATGATCTTTCAGTGAGGTTAGTGGTAAGTGGAGAGGATGATCTGACAGCGAGACTGGGTTGAGGGGAGGTGAGAGACCATCATAGGGAGGGCATGCATGATCTTTCAGTGAGGTTAGTGGTAAGTGGAGAGGATGATCTGACAGCGAGACTGGGTTGAGGGGAGGTGAGAGACCATCATAGGGAGGGCATGCATGATCTTTCAGTGAGGTTAGTGGTAAGTGGAGAGAGGATGATCTGACAGCGAGACTGGGTTGAGGGGAGGTGAGAGACCATCACAGTGATTGATGGTGGAGATACGATCGGGCAGCAGCGGTGAACCATCTGCCCCACAGCCCCGAGTTCCTCGCCGCACCGAGAGAACTCGATGATAACGCCGGCCCTCCTCCCCTCCCCTCCCCTCCCCTCTCCTCACCTTCAGCCACCACCTCCTCCACCGTGACATGCTGCCGGCCCACGCAGAAGACGCGGCCGATGAAGCCGTTGCCGGGGCAGGAGCCGCCGCCGCCTCCGCTGCTGCTGCCGCCGCCGCCGCCGCCGCCTCCGCCGCCGCCCCCCGAGCCCACCGCCTCCCGCCGCGAGTCGAAGAATTTCTTCATCCCCAACCGCCTCTCTCGATGCTTATCGACCGACGGATTTTAAAATTTAAAAAAAAAGAACACACACAAAATGTAAAATAAATAAAAAACACCACACAGAACAACCCTCCCCGATCGCCGCCTAGCCGGGCCCAGCCGCGGCGGGGAGAGAAGCGACGGCGCTCCGGGGCTGAGTTGCGGACCAGGCCGGGCTGCGCGCCGTTAATCCCGACATTAAATAAATAACAGCAGCGCCGACGGGACCCAAAGAGCGGGACATCAGCGCGCCGCGACCCGGATACGCAGCGTACCGGAAGTCACCCTCCTTCCAACCTCCAATTACTGCTGCTAGTCTTTATTATTTAAAAAAAACACAGCCAAATGCCATGATCTCTCACCAATTCCAGCTTCTTTCTTGCTTCGAGACGATTTATAATACCTTACAAGTGGTCGGTCTACCTTGCCAAGCGTTGTCAGACTCCTGGACCGGTGCATCTTGGGTGTTGTAGTTTCCGTTTCTGCGCGTTATCGTGGAAACCAACGTATCCTGTCATTGAACGGACTACAAATCCTATAGGGCTGTGCGCATGTGCAATGAGAGGAACGCCCTCATGGACTACATGTCCCAGCGTGCCTTGCTGAGCCTTGCGTCTTCTCTTCCGAAGAAGGTCTGGAGTTTTCTTCACATCCAATGTTTTTTTTAAATTAATGGTTTACAAGTATATATTTTTTGTTGTGGTGATCAAGGATTTAAATGTCTGATGTTTGGCGTTGAAATCATAGTATGGACCCCATTCCTTCTCTCCAGAGATGCTGCCTGACCCGCTGAGTTACCCCCAGCGTTTTGTGTCTATCTTCGGTGTAAACCAGCATCTGCAGTCCTTTCCAACACATGGACCAAGTGGCCCCTCTGTGAATGCATTTGCTTCAGACGGACAAGAGCGGTGCCGGGTGGCGTAGTCTTGTCACTACAGACTGGTATAAACATTACACTTTTAGTGCATTTAGACACCAATATGTTGAGACATGTGTCGGAAGGAACTGCAGATGCTGGTTTACACCGAAGGCAGACACAAAATGCTGGCGTGACTCAGCGACGTAGGTTTACTAGGTTAATTCCCGGAATGGCGGGACTGTCATATGTTGAAAGACTGGAGCGACTAGGGTTTTGTATACACTGGAATTTAGAAGGACGAGAGGGGATCTTATCGAAACGTATAAGATTATTAAGGGGTTGGACATGTTAGAGGCAGGAAACATGTTCCCAATGTTAGGGGAGTCCAGAACCAGGGGCCACAGTTTAAGAATAAGGGGTAGGCCATTTAGAACAGAGATGAGGAAAAACTTTTTTAGTCAGAGAGTTGTGAATCTGTGGAATTCTCTGCCTCAGAAGGCAGTGGAGGCCAATTCTCTGAATGCATTCAAGAGAGAGCTAGATAGAGCTCTTAAGGATAGCGGAGTCAGGGGGTATGGGGAGAAAGCAGGAACGGGGTACTGATTGAGAATGATCAGCCATGATCACATTGATTGGCGGTGCTGGCTCGAAGGGCCGAATGGCCTACTCCTGCACCTATTGTCTATTGTCTATTCTCTGGAGAGAAGGAATGGGTGACGTTTCGGGTCGAGACCATCTTCAGACTGAGAGTCAGGGGACAGGGAGACAAGTGATATGGAAGAGTAAGGATTGAGTGTCATCTCAATATAGGATATGGATTGAGTCTCATCTCAATTCTAAATGGTTTACCCCTTATTTGTGAGACTGTGCCCATTCATTCTAGACTGGGGTAGCAAAAGAGGCTTCTCAGCTAAAAATATTATGCTTCAAGGTAACCAAAGATGATGCAATTACAGATGACTTAACAACTTAACTGCAAAGATCCATTTTAAGAAACATCTTAAAAGTATTCCAAAGGTGATTGATAACACTGAAAATGTGTCTCAATCTGTAACGTCACCTATTCCTTTTCCCCAGTGATGCTGCCTGACCCGCTGAGTTACTCCAGCTTTTTGTGTCTATCTGTGGTTGATAAGACTGTTGGTCTGGCTAAAGTATTCAATGGTAATAAAAATAACATGTATTAATAGCCACCTGACATAGCCCACATATCTCCATAAAACCTCTTTCATTCTGTTATCTTCCAGCACATTGAGAAACTGACTCAGTTTCTTTCAGTTAATTTGAGCTCTAGACTTTGAAGGGAATACAACTGCAAAATTACACTGCCGAAAGAGTATTTTAAGAACTGAGTAATATTGTTGAGACTGAATGTCCGCCCACAATATTTTTCTGGAAGAATTTAGCATGAGGATTACTTGTGCCCAGTAAATTGTTGCATGTCTGAACATAAATATATACATGCAATAAATGACACTACACTGAAGAAATCAAAGCAGAAAAAAACTGGTCTCCTGAGATTGAAGAACATATTTCAGGAGGTAGCAACCAGAACAATAGTGCATACTCCGTCTGATCAGTCTGAAGAAGCGTCTCGACCCGAAACGTCACCCATTCCTTCTCTCCAGAGATGCTGCCTGTCCCGCTGAGTTAATCCAGCATTTTGTGCATACTCCAATTGTTTGTTTGGCACATCCCAATTTGGTTTGTATATGGTCTTGTTGAAATATTCTTGCTTATAAACCTGCTTTTCCTTTTCACCCACCCTCCCCTTCACTCCTGCAATCCCATCACTCACACAACTGTCTTTCTATAGACTCCATGATTTACCAGTTTGAATCATATTTTTGGTTCTTCCAGATCCTCCAATTAGTCCTTCATGATCTCTGTCTACCTTATAATGTTTCTTTCTTGAGGATGATCTCATGAGAACACTGCACAAGCCTTTCAATACATTCTCATAAAAACCCATGATGTGGTCAACATCCTTCCATGTCTGGCATATCCTTTTCCACGTGTTATTACTATTCCAAAACACATTGTTAGAGAATTATATCCAATTAGTTCCAAACATGCTAGCAAACACATCTGTTCCTTCAAGATGGGGTGATTGCTGGTCGGCGCGGACTTGATGGGCCTGTTTCTGCGCTGTATCTCTAAACTAAACTAAACTAAACTAAGACTGACATATTACCTAAAATATATCAAAATGTACCTTTGATATACAGGGAACTGCAGATGCTGGCCTTACAAAAAAAGACACAAAGTGCTGGAGTAATTCAGCTGGTCAGGCAGATTCTCTGGAGAATATGGATAGGATCGGACTCTGAAGAAAGGTCCTGAACTGAAAGGTCATCCATCTGCGTTCTCCGTAGTAGCTGTCTGACCAGCTGAGCTACTCCAGCACATGTGTCATTTTTAATTGTATCTTGTTATTTTATGGCAATGTACCATTAGAACAGGATAGTATTTGATGGTGTCAGTTTTCCTTCCACTGCATGTATCCTGTTGATAATTCTGCTATGTCCAGATTTTATTCAATGCATGCAAACCTCTTCATTATTTTTTTAAAATTCATTCAATTTCCACGATTTGAATTACAATCTCAATACTTGATGGGGCGACACAGTGACGAAGATGGCAGAGCCGCTGCCTCACAGCACCAGAGTCGAGACTTCGATCCTGACATCACTGGGCGCTGTTTGTGTGGAGTTTGCACGTTCTCCTTGTGACCATGTGGCTTTCCTCCGGGTGCTCCGGTTTCCTCCCACATCCCAAAGACGGTGCAGGTTTGTCAGTTAATTGGTCTCTGTAAATTGCCCCGACTGTGTAGGGAGTTGATGAGAAAGTTGGATAACAGAACGGGTAAGCGATGTTCGCCATGGACTGTGGGCAAAAGTGCCTGTTTCTATGCTGTATCTCTAAACTATACGAAATTAAGCTTCACGTATAATTACAGACAATATTCAGCGCCACTAGCTGTTTGATATCATCCAATCAATTCATCTTTCTGCTTTCATTCTTTTGAACAAAGCATGACCAGCCTTTCTCACTCATTTGTTAATCCAGCATCCCTTAATGCATCTATCCCCTTTACGGCAGGGGAAGAGGAAAGACATTCTGGCCTTCCATCACAGTGAGGAGGGGACTGGAGGAGACTCACTGTGATGGATGTTTCTTTTTTTTGTTTTGTGTTGGTTTGTGGCTGTGTGTGTAATTGCTTATTTTATTGCTCTTATTGTTGGACTGTGGGTGACAAAATCTCGTCCAAAAGACTTGTTTTTTATGGATGACAATAAAGGTAATTCTGATTCTGATTCTGATTCTGATTCTGATCTCCAGCAACCCAGCTTATTTTCCTGGGGTTTGTTTTGAACTCTCTGAACATGAGATTAGTCCTCAGTCTGAGGAAAGGTCTTGACCAAAAACGTCACCTATTCCTTTTCGCCAGAGATGCTGCTTGACCTGCTGAGTTACTCCAGCATTTGTGTCTATCTCTATAAGATTAATTTGATACTGATGGAATCGGGTTTTACTGTACCCCACAAGTGGTAGCTCCTTGTTTCCTCGCATGGTTTATAAGTGGTAGTGAGGTTCTGAAAGCACATAGCCTTTAAAAACTGGATACTGTGATGCTGACATGAGCATGTTACAACCAATTCCTGGTACACGACTGAGATAAGGTGGGCAAAGTACAGCAATTCCTGAGTGTTTTATACTGTGACGAAGCTATTATTCTCAAGGTAGAAGTCTTCTTATCGAGTCCACATCACAAGATTAGAATTGTTCAGCCAGAGCTGAACACACTTTTCGGCATTGGCACACAATGTCGTCTTGCGCTTCTTGTGCGTAGGGGTGGAAAGATTGGTGGAAACAGGGCCATGATGTGAACGCCCCAAGGTAGAAGTGATAACGCGTTTAATATTGAACGGATGCCCAGCAGCCATGAATGTACAAGAATACCTACCAGAACTAGCTTATTTTTAAAAAACGATCAGAAGTTGTAAATGCAAAAATGCCAACAGGTTCAGTGAGGACGTTAAAAATACTAAAGGGGATACTTTTGCAATGACTGAAAAATATGAGCTGTTTATCGGTTTGATCTTCCTTATTTTAATGCGTGAATTTGTGGGCTGCGCTGTGGCCTTGAAGATGGGAATTAAATTATTGACGGGGGTTGGCCTCTGTAGGACTGATGTGTAAGTTGATATAATCACAGAAATAGTCTCAGTGAATTGGGAAAAGGCCACATTAACTTCCCTTTTGGAAGTGGAAGCCCAAAAGAATACTGAGGTGCAAATGAGAGGTGAAAACAAGAGAAAATTAAATCAAATGCAATTGGAATATTGTTCCTCTAACAAAAGGTATCAGGCCTGAGATGTTAACTCTTTTTCTCTGTCCACAGAGACAGCCTAACCTGCTGTCTCCAACATTTTTTGTTTTTATTTCAGATTTTCGACATGTGTATTTTTTATTCAATCGTCCTCCTCGTCTGTTACATGCTAAATACATGTGTATAATTTCTTTATCAGCTTCTTGGGATATGCCTCACTCCTTAAAACCAATGATGTACAGCTCCACAAGGATTGCACAGAACTCACAGAACCAGAGACATGTTGCAGCATTGAAGAAAACCATTTGGATCTTTACCCGACTGGCCAAAAGTGGACTAATAAGTTAATGCTTCTGACTTGGTCCCTTGCTTGTGTTTATAAAGGTACTTTTTACTTGTGAATGTTTCTGACTTCCAACCCCCTTCATGCTTAATATCACAACTGCTCATTCAATGAAATAAATCTTTTTCTCTCTCATCCTCCTACCAAATAACGAATTTTTGAATCTCAGTATTGTACTCTCAGCAAAGGGAAGAAGATTATTTCTGTTTACTGGTCTAGTTGGCACATAATTCTAAGCACCTCATGAAAGTCCCCATTCGAAATAACATGAACAGAGCGAAAACAGGGCTGTCACCCTCACCTCCCTACTGGAATGTGGCTGTTTTGTCCATGTTTGTACCATGGTTGTGGTGTGTTCTGGAGCTGAGAGGTGGTGAAGCCCAAACTGGGTATTATGTGTTGGCCATTGGATAGTGCGGAAAAGACAACTTCCACAATACGCAGCCAGGCAGAGACTTTATACTTTTAGAATTTAGAGATACAGAACGGAAACAGGCCCTTCGGCTCCCTGAGTCCATGCTGACCAGCGATCACCCTGTGTACTAACACTATCCTACACACTGGGAACTATTTACAATTTTTTCAAAGCCAATTAACGTACAAACCTGTAAGTCTTTGAAGTGTGGTAGGAAACTGGAGCACCCAGAGAAAACCTATGCAGTCACATGGAGAATGTACGAACTCTGTATAGCAGCACCTGTAGTGAGGATCGAACCTGGGTCTCTGGTGCTGTAAGGCAGCAACTCTATCGCTGCGCTGCCCCTAACATTTGAGAATGATGGTATTCTCGTATCTAATCCACCTTCTGGTGCTGGCGCGAAGGGCCGAATGGCCTATTCCTGCACCTATCGTCTATTGTCTTCCATTGGTCCACACTTTCTTTTGCTTACAAGTTATGTTTGATGCAAAATATTCCTCCCTTTGTCAGCCCTCTCAGATCATCAAGAAGATCAACTTGATGAGGTGGTGGTGAAAGAAGGGGAAAAGAGCAACGCCTAAACCTCGCCATTGCTTGGTTTCACACTTTTGGCTGATCATCTCAGAGAATGACATTTTGCGCAGTGTAAAAGTCATGCCAGATTCTGCCAATGCATTTGGCCAGGACAGGGATGGCAGTGATAGTAGCCCGATTTCCAGAGCTTGACACTGCCTGCCGATAAGGACATTTGTGAGGGGAGCAGATGGTGAATGCTGCTTGGATGTGCATTAAGGAAATGCTTGGTCCATTGGAAAGCCTTCCAGAAAGCTTGTGTACATTGCCAAGGAATGCAGAGGGGTGCAGCGTAAATACTACACGTGACTTTGTGCAGAGTGCGAACCTCATCTTTTCCAGAGGGCACACTTCCAAAGAACATAACCATGCAACCTCTGATGTTCAATGTTTGCACCTTCCATTCTAGCACAAATGAAAGGCCGACAGTGTCAGTGAAAGCTCGGTTTGCTGCCATTATGACCGTTGATAACTATGTTTAAAGAGAATTGTCAGATCAATTTATTCTCTGTAAAACAAAAGCTGCTGCATCGACAGTTTTACAGCCAGTGAATTTAAATGAGAGTCCGTCCCTGCTCTTATTTCTGCCTCTCTATGTGTCTATTCGTGACAAAGAGCACTGGACAACTTTGCATTTCTGGGTGCCATCAAAACACAACTGCTGTCAAACACAACTCACATGTTTGAATGTAATTGCTGACATCCTCTGGAATTTGACAATCAACAACTTGGCTGATATATTCATTAAAACTGGTCAACTTCTCTATGCGAGTTTGGCTTTTATCTCTTAAATTTGAAAGAAGCTGAAAGCAAAGAAATGCTTGGCAAAAGTGCTTTGTTTTATTATAATATTAAAAAAACAAATTAGTTTTGACTTCATTCCCTCCTGCTGGTATAACAAATCATCTTCTTTTCAGACCAGCAATTCTGTTGCTAATGTCCCATCCATTCTGTATATTTTTAGGTCTAGCAAGGATGTAAACATAATGGCATGGTGACGCAGCGGTAGAGTTGCTGCCTTACAATGTCAGAGTCCAAGATTCGATCCTGCATATGGGTGCTTGTCTGTACGGAGTTTGTACGTAATCCCCTTGACCTGCGTGGGTTTTCTCCGGGTGCTCAGGTTTCCTCCCACGTACAGGTTTGTAGGTTAATTGGCTTGATATAATTGTAAATTGTCCCTAGTGTGTCTAGGATAGTGTTAATGTGCGAGGATCGCTGGTCGGTGTGGACTCGGTGGGCAGAAGGCCCTGTTTCCGTGCTGTATCTCTAAACTAAAAAAAGACGGAATATTTTCTTCTGCTGAATATATGACAGGGCTCAAAAACTGTTTTCCCACGTCTGCTGGCATCCATTAGTCAGGAATCTCTGTCTACGCAGGTTATGATTCAAGAGTAATTTGCAAAATAATTTACTTTAATTGTTGCAGTGAAAACATCCTGAATAGTTCACTGCTTTTATTTCTGTGGTAATCCACAAATGTGAAATAGTGCCATGAGTCATATAGCACGGCAACAGGCCCTTCAACCCAATTCATCAAAGCTAACCAATGTGCCCCATCTCAGCTAGTCACATTTGCCCGAGTTTGGCTGATATTCCTCAAAACCTTTCCTATCCACGTATCTGTCCAACTGTCTTTCAAATGCTGTTATAGTACCTGGCTCAACGACCTCTTCTGCCAACTTGTTCCATATACCCAGCACCTTCTCTGTGGGAAAAAAATGCCCCTCAAAGTCCTACACACCCAACCTTGCCCTGCAGCCCAGGCCCACAAGTCCTGACAACATTCTCGTAAATCTTCCCTGCACCCTTTCCAGCTTAAGGACATCCTTCCCATAGCAGGGTGACTAAAACTGAATGCAATACTCCAAATGCACCTTTACAAACATATTGTGCAACCATAACATAACATCTGAACTCCTGTACTCAGTCTGCTGACTGATGAAGGCCTATATACCAAATGCTTTCTTTACCACCCTATCTGCACGGTGGCGCAGCGGTAGAGTTGCTGCCTTACAGCGAATGCAGCGCCGGAGACTCAGGTTCGATCCTGACTACGGGCGGCGTCTGTACGGAGTTTGTACGTTCTCCCCGTGACCTGCGTGGGTTTTCTCCGAGGCCTTCGGTTTCCTCCCACACTCCAAAGACGTACAGGTATGTAGGTTAATTGGCTGGGCAAATGTTTTTTTTAAAATTGTCCCTAGTGTGTGTAGGATAGTGTTAATGTGCGGGGATCCCTGGGCGGCGCAGACCCGGTGGACCGAAGGGCCTGTTTCTGCGCTGTATCTCTAAATCTAACAAAAATCTAAAATCTACCTGTGATGTCACTTTCAGGAAACTGTGTACCTGTACTCCGGGATCCCTCTGCTCTGCATCACTCCATAGGGCCCTACCATTCACTGTGAAGGTCCTGCCCTGGTTTGACATCCTGAATTGCAACACCTCACACTTATGTGCATTAAATTATGGGTAATTTCTGTTTTCTGTGTTGAATCAAATGTTCTTCCTGTATCAGTATCTGAGAACTAAATAGATGAACTTCCAGTCATTCAAGGAGGGATGAATGTGGTCAGAAAGCAGCAGACAAGGGATAAAAGGTTAAAAATATGAAGGATGTGCCGGCTCTGGAGAGGGTCCAGAGGAGGTTTACAAGAATGATCCCAGGAATGAGTAGGTTAACCTATGATGAGCGTTTGCCGGCACTGGGCCTGTACTTGCTGGAGTTTAGAAGAATGAAAGGGGACCTCATTGAACTTCCAGCAAGGGATACACCTGATCAAAGCATCAGGCTAGCATTTTCCACATTATTTAATGGCTACAAACCAGTGTCTCCAATGTAGAAAACAGGACCAGGGTACTGGATGATCAGCCATGATCATATTGAATGGCGGTGCTGGCTCGAAAGGCCGAATGGTCTACTCCTGCACCTATTTTCTATGTTTCAATGTAACTGAAGAAACAAACAATTCAGACATAATTTTGACAAAATGGCAGCTTTGATTCTGTCTACCGTGATAAACAGTAGCCAGACCTTGTAATGAGACTGCAGCCGTCTAATCTGCAAAGTCTCTGTATCTCAGTCATTTTTCTTTATCTTATCTCTGTAGCTTCACGAAGGGCTCCACAATATATCAGTCTTTAAGTGTAATATCTCCCGAGTACTGGGATGTTGTAACTGGTAAATTCATCATCTTCCAGGAAAGGTCTGAACCTGCAGAAGTTTTGTCATGTAATTTTGCATGCCATGCCATTTGACATAATCCACAAATAACAGGAGGAATGCTCATACTGTTGAGCGTCGTGTCTGTGCTGCTCTTTCTAGCAATACCTCATCGAGACTGCCGGTTTTATTTTGGAACAAATATAGTCGTGGAGTATTTTCTCATCATGAGGTATTCTAAGTGTGCACGGATGACTTGTGGCAGGAGAGTAATGCCATCTCCCTCTGGGCGTAACCTTTCAGTTTAGATTACAGTGTCATTTGAAGTTTTACTTATTTAGTTTTCATCAGAGGATCATTGCTGTTGAGCAGTTCTGCCAGAAGGGGGCTCTCATTACAAGCATTTTGCTCAAGTATTTTCTCAATAAATCTAAACCCCCGAATTGTTGCACGAAAGCACATTGTTCAGCCCAACTGGTCTGCTGTATGTGTTTACATTGCACATGAATCTTCTTCTGTATTTTATCTCATCCAATCAATGTTGCTTCCCTTATGTTCTTAATTTAGGTTTCCTTCAACACGGGAATAAATTCCACCTTAGGGTTAGGTTTATTTTGACAAGTGTACTGAGGTGCAGTGAAAAGCTTTGTTTTGCTTGCTATCCATTCAAATCAGATAATATTACACATAGATGCAAACAAGCCGAACTTCAGTACAATAGATAGAGTGAAGTGCGCACGATTTAGCTCACCAATTCCCCCATGAGCTAGTGCGCTCTCTCAATTCCCCCATTTAATGGTGTACTCCACCAATAACCCCATTTACTGAAGTGCTCCTCCAATTCCCTCAATCAATATGTGATTGAACATGTGGACCATTCATAGGCATTGTAAGTGAGCTGGACAATGAAAGAGAGTCATTCAAGGAGGGATGAGTGTGGTCAGAAAGCAGCAGACAAGGGATAAAAGGTTAAAAATATGAAGGATGTGTCGGCTCTGGAGGGTCCAGAGGAGGTTTACAAGAATGATCCCAGGAATGAGTAGGTTAACCTATGATGAGCGCTTGTCGGCACCAGGCCTGTACTCGCTGGAGTTTAGAAGAATGAGAGGGGACCTCATTGAAATATACAGAATAGTGAAAGGCTTGGATAGAGTGGATGCGGAGTTTCTACTCGTGGGAGAAACTAGGACTAGAAACTCTCCATCCACGCTATCCAAGCCTCTGAATTAAAGGATGTTCTTTTAGGAAGGAGATGAGGAGGAATTTCTTTAGTCAGAGGGTGGTGAATCTGTGGATTTTTTTGCCTCAAAAGGCTGTGGAGGTGAAGTCAGTGGATAGTTTTATGGCAGAGACAGATAAATTCTTGATTAGTACAGGTGTCAGAGGTTATGGGGGGAAGGCAGGAGAATGGGGTTAGGAGGGAGAGATCGATCAGCGATGATTGAATGGTGGAGTAGACTTGATGGGCTGAGTAGCCTAATTCTATTCCTATCACATGTCCTTATAACCGTAAAATGAGATAGAGCATAAAAATGCCAAATGAATCTGTGGTTGTAAAGTTTCAAATGGCATTGACATATATTCAGTTTGAATTATTCCAAAGACCAAAATTATTATCTTACTAGACAAAGTGTAGGGCCCAAACCTCTCCTGCATTGGTGCAGCACCCTCTCCCTCCTACCCCCTCCCCTCCTCCTCCCCTTCCCCCCTCCCTCCTCCCCCTTCCCTCCCCTCCCTCCTCCCCCTTCCCTCCCCTCCCCTCTTCTCCCCTCCCTCCCTTCCCCTTCCCCTCCCCCTTCCCCTCCCCCCCTCCCCTTTCCCCCTCCCCCTCCGTTCTCCCTGTGACCGCATCTATAATACCCTACACTGAATTTTCCTGCCTCAAAAGTCATCAACTGAAATGTTAACTCGGTTTCTTTCTTCACCGACACTGGTTAACCTGCTGAGTAATGCTATAATTTTCTTTTGTAATTTCTATTGGCAACTTCTGTCTTCTAAATCTCCTGGCCCCGTTACTCCTCTGTTTGCTGACCTCCCGTGGTTCTTAATTTCCAGAATGCCTTCAATTAAAAATGACACCAGTGTAATTGATCTTTGTGGGGGCCTATCATTTTCCTTCCACTTCCATCTTTTTCGACCTACCTTTGATACCACGTTAACCCCAGAACTTTTGATTCTTGTCACATGTGCGACCTTTGCCCATCACTGATGTCCATGCCTTTGTTCATCTCACATACACACTTTGCATTGTTTCCTTGTGTACCTTTAAAATTAATAAATTTTTCCAGGATTCAGAACCTAATGGAGATCCCTTTGGCTTGACTTGATTTTTTTTGGAAGATAGTAGCTATGTGAAGTTTAGTTTAGTTTATTGTCACATGGACCAAGGTACAGTGAAAAGCTTTTTGTTGTGAGCTATCCGGTGGAAAGCTTTTTCTTGCGTGCTATCCAGTCAGCGGAAAGACTATACATGAATACAATCGAGCCGTCCACAGTATAAAGATACAGGATAAAGGGAATAGCATATAGTGCAAGATAAAGTCCAGTAAAGTCCGATTAAAGATAGTCAGAAAGTCTCCAATGAGGTTGATAGTAGCTCAGGACCACTCTCTAGTTGTTGGTAGTATGGTTTAGTTGCCTGATGACAGCTGGGAAGAAACTGTCCCTGAATCTGGAAGTATGCTTCTGTACCTCTTGTACTTCTGTACCTTTTCTGTACCTGACAGGAGAGGGGAGAAGAGGGAGTGAGCAGGGTGAGACTCGTCCTTGATTGTGCTGGTGCCTTTACTGAGGCAGTGTGAAGTGCAGTTGGAGTCAATGGAAGGGAGGTTGGTTTGTGTGATGGCCTGGGGTGCGACCACAATTCTCTGCATTTTCTTGCAGTCTTGGATGGAGCTGTTCCCAAACCATGCTATGATGCTTCCCGATAAAATGCTGCAGAAGTTGATTACATGCCGAACCTCCTTAGCGTAAGCTGATTGGGATCATTGAAGTCATGCACTTCTTGGAAAAAAATAAGGGTGAGTGTTTTTGTGTTAAATATTATTTATGTTCATAGGGGCCTGGATGGCTATGTACAGAAAATTACAAAAACACAGAAAATTAACGCGCGGGTATAACAAGCAGTAAGGCAGACATGTTGGCCTTCATTGGAAGAGGAATTGTGTACCCATTCTAATTATATAAGGCACTAATGATACCAATTTACAATGTAGCATTGTAGGAACAACATGGAAAGGCCATGCGGAGTTAGTGTTCAAAGAACGGGCGATTTATTAAACTGGTGCGCACCAGAAGGCCAGCCAAACCTAATCTATCATGTGTGACGTTGGTACTTTTTTATATTCTCATTTGACAAGGTTACTCAGAAACTTGATTAACAGTAAAATGAGGTTTTGCACAGAGACTTGATTAACAATAAAAACGAAGTATTAAATACAGAATGGAACTCAGAAAAACTTAATTAAGTGACAAACAGAATGAGATGATTATCCACAAGTCTAAATTCATTAACAGTAGATCCAAATTTCTGTTACAATGATGGGTGCACGCATAATCAATGAAATTCTTGTTGGGCTTTGTCCGCAGTTTCCTGTCACCACATTAGCATGATCCACATCCCTATTTACTAATTATTAGCCCTCACTGTAGTTTACCCTACAACAAGTGTATATATCCGGCGGCACAGTGGGGCAGCGGTAGAGTTGCTGCCTTATAGCGAATGCAGCGCCGGAGACTCAGGTTCGATCCTGACTACGGGAGCCGTCTGTACGGAGTTTGTACGTTCTCCCCATGACCTGCGTGGGTTTTCTCCGAGATCTTCGGTTTCCTCCCACACTCCAAAGACGTACAGGTATGTAGGTTAATTGACTGGGTAAATGTAAAAATTGTCCCTAGTGTGTGTAGGATAGTGTTAATATGCGGGGATCGCTGGGCGGCGCGGACTCGGTGGGCCGAAGGGCCTGTTTCCGCGCTGTATCTCTAAATCTAAATCTAAAAAAAAATCTAAATCTGGTCTTCCTACCTAAGGAAGGATATATTTGTGGTAGCGGAGTGCAACAAGGATATACAATCACAATCACAATAATACTTTATTAGCCAAATATGTTTTGCAATATACGAGGAACTTCATTTGCCATACAGTCATAACAATCAAAAGTAACATGACACAAAATACATTTTAACATGAACATCCACCACAGTGACTCCTCCGCATTCCTCACTGTGATGGAAGGCGAAAAAAAGTTCAATCTCTCCCTTCTTTGTCCTCCAGCGGTCGTGGGCCTCTAACCTTCCGTTGACGGGAAGGTTAGATCTTGACTCCCGTAGCCGGCGGCGGGCCTCCCTCATCGGGGCGATTAAGCTCCTGTATCGGGGAGGGGGAATCTCAGCCCCCCCCCCCTGCCAGTGATCTACTCCGGGTCGAGGCTTGTCGAACCTCGTGCAGCTTTGGAGCTCCCGACCGGTGTCAACTCGAGACTGCGAGCTCCTTGATACCAAATTGATTCCCGAGATGGTTTGTTGCAGGAGGGATTAAGTGAACTCTCTTGAGTTTAGATGAATGACGGGTGATCTCATTGAAATGTACAAAATTCTTACGAGGCTGAAGTGGTTAGATGTAGGATGATGTTTCTCTTGGCTGGGATGTTTAGAATCTGGTGTCACGGTCTCAGAATGACGTGTTGACCATCTAGAGTTGAGATGAGAAGTAATATCCTGTGGGTGGTGAATGTTTGGAATCTACTTCCCTCGAGGGTTTGTGTATGTTCAAGATGGATAGATTTAAAAATATGAAATGAAATGAAGGATCTGGGGTCAATGCAGGAAAGTAGCACTGAGCTAAGAGATCAGCTATGACCTTAAATGTTATTGTTCATTATTTTCATGTGCATTGAGATACCATGGAAAGCTTTTCTTTGCATGCTATCCAGTCAAATCAAATCATATTATACGTATGCACAATCAACCTATACACAAGTACAGCCAGTAGGACAAAGAAAAAAAGATTAGAATGTAAACTACAGTTTTTAAGGCATTATAGTGTTGAAGTTACAGAAAAAAACTCCAGAGTCTGCAATGAGGTAGGTTGGAAGATCGGACCAAACCCTAGCTTATGGGAGGACTGCTCAGAAATCTGACGAAAGAGTGGAAGGAGCTGTTCCTGAATTTGGTGGTTCGTGGTTTCAAACTTTAGTATGTTTGGCCTGATGGGAGAGGAGAGTGGAGGGGGGTGAAGGTGATGGAATTGGCTGCATTCCCGGGGCAGCATGAAGTGAAGATGGAGTCGATGGTGGGGAGGCTGGTCTGAGTGATGGAGTGAGTTACATCCACAATTTATTGCGGTATTGGCGGGTGGGAGAGGCAAGAGTGGCTGAATGGTCAACTCCTGCTTCTATTTTTTAATATTTGCAGATTCTGTTTCGAAAGTGGCATTATGTAAAAGCAAGTTTTTTTTTTAAGGGAGATATCTGCTCAGTGCCAAGAGTGAGTAAGCTGTATTGCAACTGGATCTTGGGGTGGCACAGAGTTGCAGGTGTCTTTGCGAAGTTTGCACGTTCTCCCTATGACCGCATGGGTTTCCTCTGGGTGCTACGGTTTCCTCCCACATCCCAAAGATGTGCGTGATTATCGGTTAATTGGCCTCTGTAAATTGCGTCTAGTGTTGGGAGTGAGTGGGATAACGTAGAACTAATGTGAACGGGTGATCGATGGTCGGCACGGACTCAGTGGGCCGAAGGGCCTGTTTTCAAGCTGCATTTCTAAACTATTTCTAAACTATTTCTAAACTATTTCTTCACTCTTGTCTGGGATTATTTTCTACAATACTAGAAAAATAAAAATAAATTCCTGAGGGTGTTTCTGGTACATTTATTTTCAAGTGACCCACATTCTTCTTCTTCTGTAAAACATATTCTCATTATTTAAAAGTATTTTGGATAATGGGGTGAGGAGGTGACAGGTGTAAGAAGTGTAGATTTCCACAAACCGTTGAACTTCTATATAAGCTTTTATTGCAAATACAATGCAGAGAGCAACTGAGAAAACCTCTGCATCTACAACAGGGGCTTCCAATGGGGACTTGAAACATAGTGGCACAGCTTGTAGAATCACTGCCTCACTCCTCAATTACTGTCTGTGCCTGTGTTAAATTTGTATTTTTCCAGTGACCCTGTAGGTCTTCTATGGCTGCTCCTGCTTCATCCCACATCTCTTGTTAGTAATGCCAAACTTTGGGACATGCCAGGCATGATGTTGGAGATTGTGCCAATGTCTGTTCATGCTGCTTCCAATGGTGCACAATGTCTCATAAATGCCAAATTTTGAACTACCAGATACTTTTAGTAAATTTTGTATCACATGGAGCAGTCTGGATTACACAGTAACATAAAACAGAATTAGAGTCATGTTTACTTCCTGACTGCTAATTAGTGTTAATATCCTTGAACAAATCCTCAGATTACTGTGTACAATAATCACATTCTGACAATCAAATCCACCCAGGCCAGTCATGGGTCACAATCCCACCGAACTTTGAGAAAAGTATACAATATGTTCTTCTAAACATTTCATTCCATTTTATGTAGGCATTGCTAGTATTTGTTCTCAACAGAATATTTTTTTGTGATAATGGAGCTATTCCACGACTACAAGAGGTGCAAAGAATATACTTCCCTATTGCTGTTGTTTATGGAGTTCCAGGATTATAACTCAGCCGCAGTGAAAGCTACTATCTTCCTCACTGGAGACCCTCGGACTATATTTAGTTGGACTTTACTGGACTTTATCTTGCAGTAAATGTCATTCACTCTATCATGTATCTGTACACTGTGGATGGTTCGATTGTAATCCTGAATAGTCTCCGCTGACTGGTTAACTTGCAACAAAAGCTTTTCATTGTGCCTCAGAACACGTGACAATAAACTAAACTAAACTAAAAGATTGGCAGTGATGTATGTTGATAGATCAGCACAAATTGTAGGGAACTTGGAATTGCTGGTTTCCTATGAATTTAATGCCCTTGGCACAGTGGTGCAGCAGGAGAGTTGCTGCCTTACAGCACTTGCAACGCCAGAGACCCGGGTTCTATCCTGACTACGGGTGCTGTCTGTATGGAGTTTGTATGTTCTCCCCGTGACCACGTGCGTTTTCTCTGAGATCTTCGGTTTCCTCCCAATGCTCCAAAGATATACAGGCATGTAGGTTAATTGGCTTGGTGTATGTGTAAATTGTCCTTAGTGTGTGTAGGATAGTGTAAATGTGCAGGGATTGCTGGTCGGCGCAGACTCGGTGGGCCGAAGGGCCTGTTTCCATGCTGTATCTCTAAACCAAACTAAACTAAACTTGATGCCTGAGATATGGGGCGTCATTCTTGGCCTTTACTGGCAGAGTGTGGTTTATTCAGATATTAAGTGAATGACAGTGCTACTGGCATCTGATTGATAAAACATGATTTAAGTATTATTAAAGTACTTTGATATTAACGACAGACACTTACCTCACCACTGGAACTCAGTTCATTTCTCAAATGTTTAGATAAAATTATAATGAGGCTTGGAGCCACATATCCATGATTGTAGTCGCACAATGATAATAAGATTATCTAAGTTAACATTGATGACTTCCAACATACGGGCTCTTCCATTGTCTGTAAATCATTAGATTGTCTACCTCACGTCCAGCACTAAACGAACAGAATTTTTCTACATCTGAATATTAGGAAAATAGATATCATTATCCTTTGTCGCTATGTTGTTCCACAGCTATGGACTCCAATACTGAATCAGACGATTCTCAAACTGAGTGCCACATTTGATCCACAGCTCGTGTTTGGAACATACAGCAGTACCATCGCGAAGCCAGTCTATTTCCAATTGCATTACATCACCCAATCTGACCTTTTTTCACTCCTGAAGATGGTTAGATATCAATTTCCAACCATCTTCTGCAAACCTAGTTTGTCAGCTGTATCCTTCTGAATTCAACATAACCACTTAATAATGGCATTGCCAATTCTGTCTTAGTAACTTTTAAATCCTTGTCCCGACTTTAAGTCCCATCAATCATGGTGTTGTCCAAGAGTCTATTCATAGATGCTGAGCATGGTGGACTCTGGATGGTGCTGTTTCATTTCTGGTAGACAATCTGGAGAAAACCCATGTCGTCGCAGGGAGAATGTACAAACTCTGTACAGACAGCACCCATAGTCAGGATCATCTACTGTAGTGAGAATCAAAACCGGGTCTCTGGCACTGTGAGGCAACAACTCTGCAAATGTGCCAAGTAGTGGGGTGGCACGGTGGTGCAGTGTAGAGTTGCTGCCTCATAGCGCCAGAGACCCGGTTTTGATCCTGACTACAGATGATGTCTGAATGGAGTTTATCCATTCTCCCTGTGACCGCTTGGTTTTTCGCCAGGTACTCCAGTTTCTATCCACACTCCAAAGACATACAGGTTTGTAGGTTAATTGGCTTCTGTAAATAGTGTGTAGGATAGTGCTAATATACTGAGTGATCCAGGACTCAGTGGGCCAAAGGGCCCATTTCCACGCTGTACTGCTAAAGTCTCTAACATCCCTAAGGTCTAAAAAGTGTCTCTTCAGTACTTCTTTAATCGATATTTGGATTGATAATGTGAGGGAAGGAAGTAGGTAGTAACCAGTCAATAGATGATTTTTGTGACTCCTTTGAAAAAAATTCCTCTGTCTACCTGGCAGCCTTGAAGGAGCTCAGCCAAGAGTGTTTTTTTCCCAAGAGTCTAAGTGTGAGCTTATGAACAACGTGCCTTACCCATTAAAGCTGACGTGGTATGATTGAGGACTCAATGCTGGTGGTGGGCCTGGGAGAGGACGGTGATATGGCTCATGTAGAATTGAACACAGGCAGCATTGATGTTTTGAGTGCTTTGCAGTGTTTTGTGGTGCCTGCTGCAGGTAGTCCTCAACTCAGAAGCAGACAAAAAGCCAGGGATCCGTGCAGCTCGATCCGTGGAGAAAGATCAAAAGGAAGCAAGCTCTTGGCTTTAGTGTTTTCCTCAGACGGCAAATTTCTTTATTAATTCCTGTCTTTATTGAGACTGAGGGCGGCAGGGTGGTGCAGCGGTAGAGTTGCTGCCTTACAGTGCTTGCAGCGCCGGAGTCCCAGGTTTGATCCCGACTACGGGGTGCTGTCTGTACGGAGTTCGTATGTTCTCCCCGTGATCGTGTGGGTTTTTTTTCCCCAAGATCTTCAGTTTCCTCCCACACTCCAAAGGTTTGCAGGTTAATTGGCTTGGTATAAATGTAAATTGTCTCTAGTGTGTGTAGGACATAGTGTTAATGTGCGTGGATCACTGGTTAAGTCAAGTCAAGTTTATTATTATTATTTTTTCAAGTCAAGTCAAGTCGGTGCGGACTCGGTGGGCCGAAGAGCTTGTTTCCGGGCTGCATCTCTAAACTGAACTAAACGTGACACCTGAGATAAGGGACGTCATTCTTGACCTTTACTGGCAGAGTGTGGTTTATTCAGATATTACGTGAATGACAATGTTACTGGCTTCTGAATATGCACATACACCTGCATGCTCTGCGAACCTCAAATGCCTCGTGGATTCAACATATGGTCATGATGCAAAAACCCAAGTATGATGGTGCTTAAAGTTAACTATATTTAATAAATAATTGATAATGAACTGATGCTACATTACTTAATTTCTGTATTATCTGCAGGTTGAGCCTGTTCAATTAATTTTATTTCATAAAATAGCAGAAAAAAGTAATTGTACATGGGGCCATGTACTAGAAATGAACTAAAGTAAGTAAATAATAAAAACTATGTATACCTGTGCTTAAAAAGCATGTACAATAGGCAGAGAGAATTAATTTGGCACAGAGACCATAACTTGAAATTGGGATGCCTTAAATTCCAGGGTTGTTTATTTGGTCCCAATTCATCATTGGTGTTCGTGCACAAAAAGACATAAAGTGCTGGAGTAACTCAGCAGGTCAGGTAGCACCTCTGGAAAACTTCTTCAATGTAGGCATACATTGAAGAGAATTCACAGTGGAGCAGTCAAAATGTAGAAACAAAGAACTGTGGAAACTGGTTAATACACAAAAGGACACGGTAACTCAACATGTCACACAGCTTCTCACACTGCAGTAGGATGACTGGAATTGGTTGTCCTTGACTCTGGAATAGAGAGGGTTGGTGGGGGGGGGGGGGTTGGTGGTGGGGGGGGGGGGGTGGTGGTAGTCTATCTTCACATTAATTGCCCTCCAGCCGGAAGTTTATTGGAGGCAAGGTGCAGCAAGAAAGATTGACAAAGACTGTTGGGTGTGATGGCACAACTCTGGGATAAAATCATGCCATACTCACCAAAATATGCAGTGGAGATGATTTTTTTGTTGGCAGCCAAATTGGAGAAGAATGCCTCAATTGAAAGCCAAAGTCAGGAGGTCATGTGTAGCAATGGATGGTGCTCCCCACATTTCTCTTGGAGTTGGCTCAAAAGGTGACCATGCACATTATGCATGAAAACTGACAGAATCCACATAATGATCCAGGAAGCAGCTCTGCGGCTGCTAGGATGTGTTATTGATGGGTGAAAAGTTTCTCAGTGGCTGACAACAGTAGACCATTCTGACCTTAGTCCAATCAAATTTCTCTCCTTTCCGAGATCCCCCAACATGTCCTCCTCTTCCCAGACACGGAAGATGAGGCTGTGAGCTTGTGGATGGTTCCAGATATTGGTGCAGGGTTCGCTGGTCAGCACGAGCTCGGTGGGCCTAAACTGAACTAAAAAGGCTTGTATACCCTGGAATTTAGAAGGATGAGAGGGGATCTTATCGAAACATGTAAGATTATTAAGGGGTTGGACACGTTAGAGGCAGGAAACATGTTCCCAATGTTGGGGGAGTCCAGAACCAGGGGCCACAGTTTAAGAATAAGTGGTAGGCCATTTAGAACGGAGATGAGGAAAAACCTTTTCAGTCAGAGAGTTGTAAATCTGTGGAATTGACTGCCTCAGAAGGCAGTGGAGGCCAATTCTCTGAATGCATTCAAGAGAGCTAGATAGAGCTCTTAAGGTTAGCGGAGTCAGGGGGTATGGGGAGAAGGCAGAAATGGGGTACTGATTGAGAATGATCAGCCATGATCACATTGAATGGTGGTGCTGGCTCGAAGGGCCAAATGACCTACTCCTGCACCTATTGTCTATTGTCTAAAAACACCTGGAAAAGGTGTAATGTTTGTACTAACTTATGGAAATCACAAAGTAGGCAATGAGCATTTAGGATGGCATTGAGAACTGGCATAGGTAATAAATTGCTTATTTTGAAAATAAGTAATTTTCAAAAATTATTCCCTGACCTGCTTGCCTCCTCAAGTTAGACCCACCTGTAGCAGAATCTCTGGATTCTACATAGGCCTTTTTAGCCACCAGAGAACATTAGTGGAAGCAAGTCATTCTTGACCCACCTAGGAAGTAGGGGCAGCACAGTGGCGCAGCGGTAGAGTTGCTGCCTTCCAGCACCAGACACCCGGCTTCGATCCTGATTATAGGTGCTGTCTGTACAGTTTGTACGCATGGGTTTTTTTCCAGGTGCTCAGGCTTCCTCCCACACTCCAAGATGAACAGATTTGTAGATTAATTGGCTTGTGTAAATTGTCCCTAGTGTGTAGTGTGATCGCTGGGTTGGCATGGACTCGGTGGGCCAAAGGGCCTGTTTCCATGTTGTATCTCTAAAGTCTCTAATATCTCTAAAGTCTAAAGAGAGGCCCTTCAGTACGTCTTTAATACTCAACTTGCAGAAATTCTGATTGATAATGTGAGGGAGGGAAGTAGGTGATAACCAGTTCATAGGAGATTTTTCTTTCCCATATTTCACCCAAAATCATGAGACTTTGTGAGATCTCGAGTCATAGTTTAAGGCACCCAGAGGTTGTGCATCTTTCAATTGTGCACCGCTGGTGTGTCAGTGGTAGTGGGATAGGATACATATGCTATGAGATGATGTGGAAGGTTCTGGGATGTTTGCAGACATAGATGGGGCAGCGCAGTGGCCCAGCTGGTAGAGCTGCTGCCTCACTGCGCTTGAAATCCAGGCTCGAGCCCGACCTCTGGTTTTGTCTGTGTGGAGTTTGCACGTTTTCCCTGTGAAGGCTGTGCTTTCTCCGGTTCCTCCCACATTCTAAAGATGTGCAGGTTTGAAGATTAATTGGCTGCTGTATGTTGCCTCAAACGTGTGGGGAGTGGATGAGAAAGTGGGATTACATAGAAATAGTACGAATAGGTGATTGTGTAGGAAGGAACTGCAGATGCTGGTTTAAACCGAAGATAGACACAAAAAATCTGAAGAAGGGTCACAACTGGAAATATCACCCATTCCTTCTCTTCGGAGATGCTGCCTGTCCCGCTGAGTTACTCCAGCTTTTTGTGAATGGGGTGATTGATGGTCAGCTTGAACTCAGTGGACCGATGGATCTGTTTCCAAGCTGCATCTCAAAACGCAGATGATTCAGCTCGTTAGACTTTGTTGCCTTTTGCTTGTCAGTGTATCAGATTGTCTCCTTTTGACTAAATCACCACAATCCAAGTGATAAAGATTGCAGGGTTGTCTGGGCTGGCTCCTTAATATATCTAGATCTGGTAACTGGAACAATGCAATCCAAAGAAAGAAAAGGTAAACCTTATAAATATTTAAGAATATTTAGAAGGACACCAAGAAACTCAACACAAAGTATATCCCATTTGTGAAAAATTTGTAGACTCACTTCAGGCCTGAACTAATGATAGTTTTTTAGGCTAACTTTAGAATTATTCTTGCATTATAGATGTCAAGAATACCATCAATAAACTTGTGCCCATCACACTCCTGTTCCACGGAATTCTTTAGATTATTGAATGTCACATTCCAATTGTGATACAAACATGTCGTCCAACAACTTCAGGATGCAGCAGTAGCCCACAAAGGGACTGCACTTTTAAAAACAACCTTGTAAAAGTTTGCATGCATGCAGCACAAAAGCTTCAGACATCTCCGACACAACACATGCAGTTTACCAGGTTATGAGGAAATACAGATAACCCTCGTTATAATGGACCAAGGGGGGTGGGGGGAGGGGGGTGTCCGTTATTGCTAATTGTCCGCTATAACCATGTAAGTGGGGTAAATGTTTGCAGTTATTGGAAAAGCACCCGAAAAACATACACTAAACAAGATACACAATAAGCAGGGAAGGAAAAGACAGATTGAGACAAGGTTCGCTCCAGCCACCTAGCGGTTACTCCGGGAAACAACAAACTCAGTCCTTTGTTCCCGATAGGTATGGACGCCTTGGTTACAACTGATTTTGTCGGCTATAACTGAAATCCGCTATAAACAGGTCCACAATAACAAGGGTGGACAGTACTGCATTTTGTATGCAATAATAGTGGTCACCTTTTGATCTTTTCATTTTTTTTTAAATGAAGAAGTGTAATTCTTTAATTTTGCGTTAAGTAACAGTACTGTACAATGTAAACAAGTGAGTCCCAGTCTATGCCTGCAACAGTAATGAAAAGAAAACATGCTCCGCTTCTCACTTACCATGCTGCACGATAGCACTAAGTTAGAGTCATATAGTCAGACAGCACAAAAACAAGCCCTGCGGCCTAACTCGCCCATGCCAACAAAAATGTCCAATAAACTAGTTCTACTTGCTGGAAGTACATACTCATTTTTGAAAGTAATTTTATTTCTGACAATTTCAATTGGGCTTATCTAAATGACATTTTTTTTTCAAAACTGTGATTCTGTTATTTGTTTTTAAAAAAATCATCTGTTAATTTCTGCTTTACATCATTTTACCCTGATCCCGGTTGCTTTTGTTAAACTGAACCATTGAATTGAGCTATAAAACTTAGCAATATTTAAAAACTCTGCAACCAAACAAATATATCATCAGAGTGGCAGACGAACATTACTTATGTTAGACATCAGGAGGAAAGTTTATCTGTGATGGTTTATGTTTTACAGGCGAATAATTTAAAAGTCTGTTTTCCGATCTGTTTTTCCAGTGTTTATTTTGAACTTGAACTGTGAACAGTGATTTGTTATGAAATGCAGTTGAAAAGCACTTTGTTTCAAATCTATGTGGAAAAATTAAGATTTCCCTGTGGTACCCATGCAATGCTTTCACTATTGGCAATTACCCTGCTTTCCATTGACAACACTTTTTTTTCAACTGAAGCCAAGATTTGGTTTAAGGATATAATTCACTGTGTGAAGGGCATTTTGTCATTCAGCACCTTGACTTAAAGCGTCACAATGGCACATGTAAGAGCCTGAAGCGTACAATATAACTCCGCTTTAAGAGCTGGAGAACAAAACCAGGCTTCTGTTTCACTCCTTGCGTTTCAAGGAACTTACTGTTTGCTGTCTGTCTGTCTTAAGAAAAAGTGTGGGCATTTGCTTTCAAAGGAATAATCTTTTAAAATGTTATTTGGCAGAGGAGAGCTTAACCTTGAGCTCTGTTTCAAGTAAAAGTACAAAAATGCGGCAAGAGAACGTAAACTAGCAAAAGGCAAATTGAGGACTCGTGGAGATACTTTTCTGAATGAATGACTAATACTTAGAATTATGTTTAGGGTAGGGTAATGGAGACAAGTAGTCTGGAGTCATTCAGAAAAATTTCACAATGGCAAGAGACTGTAGGTGTTTACAAATGGTTGAATCTCCCTCTTTTATACTTGTTTCCCCACACCCCATCCCTCTTCTGTCCCCATTTATCTCAGCCCACAGATTGTGATATTCCTCAATTACACATGCAACCCTATTTTTAAAATGTGGCAAAAATAATGTAGGCATTCCTTTGCTTTTTTTTTGTGAAAATGTATGTGTAAAATGGGATGTAGCAATAAGAAGTTTGACAAGTAGTATTTAAATACATCTAGTATTTAAAGGTAAAGTAGAACATGGTTACTCCAGAAGTCTGATAACTGATTCAGTGCCAAAGATTCAAATCCCACAATGGTGACTGGGGAATATAACTTAGAGTCATAGAGTCATACGGTACGGTAACAAGCCCTTCAAGCCCAACTTGCCCATGCTGACTAAAGATGCCCCATCTACACAAGTCCGACCTATGCATGTTTGACCCATAGCTCTCTAAATCTTTTCTATCCATGTACCTGTCCATATGTACCTGGCTCAAATACCTACTCTGGCAGATCGAAGGTATTTATTCACAAAATGCTGGAGTAACTCAACAGGTCAGGCAGCATCTCAGGAGAGA
Organism: Rhinoraja longicauda; assembly: GCF_053455715.1. NCBI lineage: Eukaryota > Metazoa > Chordata > Chondrichthyes > Rajiformes > Arhynchobatidae > Rhinoraja > Rhinoraja longicauda. The sequence goes on from NC_135988.1 coordinate 9,731,307, forward strand.
AGGAATGGGCGACGTTTCGGGTCGAGACCCTTCTTCAGACTGATCCAACGTTTCGGGTCGAGACCCTTCTTCAGACTACTCTGGCAGATCATTCAATATACCCACCACCTACTCTGTGGAAGAAAATGCCCATCAGGTTCCCATTAAATCTTTCCCCTCTCATCTTAAAGCTATGTCCTCTGTTTCCTGTTTCCCCTACTCTGGGTAAAAGATTTTGTGCATTCACCCTATCTATTCCTGTCATGATCCTATACACCTCTATAAAATCACCACTTAGTTTCCTGCACTCTAAGGAATAAAGTCCTAGCCTGCTCTCCATCTCCCCATCGCCCAGACCCTCAAGTCCTGGCAACTTTCTTATAAATCTATAAATTGTAAATTGTTAAATAATATAGAAAATAAACAGTATCATTGACCAAGTAGCTACTAGATTGTTATAAAACCGTGTCTATTTTGCTTAAGTCCTTTAATGAATTACGTTTGCTCTACCTGCTTATTCTGGTCCACACATGATTCAAGATAGTAATTTCTGCAGCTTTCTGACACACAACTGCTCTCTAAGTGACCAAATAAACCACACATCAATGGTAATGAGTAGGAAGGAAATGCAGATGCTGGTTTAAACCAAAGATGCTGGAGTAACTCAGCGGGACAGGCAGCATCTCTGGAGAGCAAAAATGGGTGATATTTTGGGTCGAGACCGGTGAGTGTGAAGAAGGGTCTCGACCTGAAATGTCACCCATTCCTTCTCTCCAGAGATGCTGCCTGTCCCGCTGAGTTGCTCCAGCATTTTGTGTCTAGCAATGGTAATGTCAAGGGCCAGTAGAAGAACTCTCTTTTTGGAAAATGAGTGTGTTAGAGGGTTCTTCTCAGACTATGCCTGAATGGACATGTCTGAAAGGTCTTACTGCGTTTGTGCATGGATTGAGAAGAATCATAATTTCTGTGCAGTTGCAATGGAAATGAACATTCTGCAATCATTGCCACACCTCCCCACTCCCTGGCTTGTGATGAAAGAATGGTGAATCAGCAGAAGATGATTGGGTGCTGGTTGTATCAACTTGGGAGTTGATACAATTACCTTAAAGTGGAGACCAATAGGTGGCTTTGCTCGATGCAATATAATAATGGGAGGTGACTGAATGTGTGGCCAGAAAAACAGGTTCCTAAGGAGGTGGAAAATTACCACAAGATTCCACTAAGCTTTGCCTTTGTGCGACTTACTGTCTGTCCTTCTGATATTGCAGCCCACCAGAATATGAAATGAATCATGAGTTTAGGTTTGATATACAGCGCGGAGACAGGCCCTTCGACCCATCAACCAGCGATCCCCGCACATTAATACTATCCTGCACACACTGGGGTCATTTTTTTAAAACATTGATACCAAGCCAATTAACCTACAGGGTCTTTGGAGTGTTGGAAGAAACCGAAGATCTCGGAGAAAGCCCACGCAGGTCACGGGGAGAACGTACAAACTCCGTAAAGACAAGCAGCCGTCGTCAAGATCGAACCCACGTCTTTGGCGGTGGAAGGCAGTAGCTCAAGAGCTGCCGCCTTAAAGCACAATATGTTTTACTTCCCTATTTTTTTAATGTTTAAAGAACCAGCATGATCCTGTAAAAAAAAATACCGAACAAATTATTTTGCAGGAAAAGGAATAAGAGGAATAAGGAATAAGAGGAAAAAGGAATAAGATAGAGGCTTGTCATTCTATCCTGATATCCTGATCCATGTTGCTGTGATGATAACTTATTTTGTATGGCGGTATCTTTGTGTTCCACAAAGCCTCGTGCTCTGCATTATTCTATCGAAGGAGTTGAAATTGTTCAGTTGCCCAATTAGTGAATACAGATTTTTCTGCCATCATTTCATCTCATGACGTCCTAACATGAAACCATAGTTTACTTTAGTATAGTTTAGAGATACAGCCGAAAAAAAGGCCCCTCGGTCCACCGGGTCCGCGCCGACCAGCGATAGCTTTATCAAGGGAGGGATTCGTGTTTTTTGAAAGTAAAAAACTGTGACACTTGTGCTGGTGAAATGTGAGCCCTCCCTGTTTTGCCTTACTTTGATGGGGGGAAGGAAGGGAGCAAGTTTGACCCGAAACGTCACCCAATCCTTCTCTCCAGAGATGCTGCCTGTCCCGCTGAGTTACTCCAGCATTTTGCGTCTGTCTTCGGTTTAAACCAGTTCCTTCCGATACAAGTTCGCTGACAGTAAATACTTCATAAAATTAATCGAACGGACCTGCCAATCACTAAACTCAAACTGTGTACGAAGGAACTGCAGACGCTGGTTTATACCGAACATAGACACAAAATGCTGGGGTAACTCAACGGGTCAGGCAGCATCTCTGGAGAGAAGGAATAGGTGACGTTTCGGGTGGGTAACCCTTGTTCAGAATACTAAACTCTGCATTCAACCCCAAATCCTTGCCATTTTCTCGGTGTGGTTCGCCGTTCAGTTGCGTTGACTGCATTGAAAGGCCAGTGAAGGTAATGTAGCTGCCTGCAAGGTTGTCACTCTGGTCAACCTGAGGAGCACCTTTAGCAACAGGCCAGTTCCACCAAGATGCACAGGAGATCCCCCCCCCCCCCCCACGTGGCTATCAATGTTCAACTCCTCCCTCTTCTGTCGTGGAGTAGACTGACTCCCCCACCCCTTCACCAATTTTTGCTCATCCCTAATCCTTTCCACTCCTCACTTTAATTTCATGTTTCGTGTATTTTGTAGGTTTTTTTTTAATGACTGTTGGCAGGTCCTGGGATAAATAAAGTTCTATCGTATCGTGTCGCATCGTATCAACCGACCGTGAACTGGTGTTCAGTTAGACGGGATCCGAAGGGTGAATGGCCAACTGCAGAGTTGCAATATGTGGGGTCCAAATCATGCCCTATTCAAAATGAATCCCACTTTATTATCGAATCCATCCCAAACAAAGCCGATGCGCAGAGTCTGGACCAAGGCTGTCTGAATTGACAAGGCCACTGGGTTGTGAGTTCCAGAAACAAAAAGGATATATTTGCGATTCTCGAAACACTAACTGGCAATGTTCTGCTCATGACCACTTTTCCGGGCGCTGAAATGTTTTGAAAGCACATTGTTCCATCTTTAAGTGACCACGGCGCCTACTTGCTTGCAAACTAACCGGAGATCGCATTGAAATGCAATCCGAATTACATGTAATCAGTTGGGATCGTTTAGTAATGCAACACTGAAATATGTAAACTTCTTGTGTGGGACCACGTGCGAAGGGAAGGGCGTCAGTTTCTTTTTAGTGTGGGAAGGAACTGCAGATGCTGGTTTCACCGAAGATAGACACAAAATGCTGGAGCAATTCAGCGGGGCAGGCAGCAACTCTAGAGGGTCGAGATTGAAGAAGGGTCTCGACCCCAGGCGACGCCCATTCCTTTTCTCCAGATTATTTTTAGCAGCGGGCGGCAGTGTAACCCTGTACCGCCTTGCTGGTTTGGGATTTCGCGTCTGGGAAATTGGGACGTGCATTTACTAACAAGGAGGGTCAAGTGAGATTCCAGAGATGAACCGAGTACCGGTCTGTAATCGGAAACCACAGTATTGCAGAATGCCTCGGTTTTAAAGTTCTCATCGCTGTTTTCAAATCCCTCCGTGTTGTTGCCTATTCCTGTCGGCCAATGTTTCAACCATTTAATTGTGCCCTCTTGATCCCACCACTTTAATCGTCCCACCACTGCAGCGTGTTTTCAGTTGCCAAGACTCCGAGCTTCAGAATTCCACCCGTAAATATTTTCCCACTCCCACTGCCTTTCCATGTTAGTGATGCAATATAAAATATGTAGAAAGGAACTGCAGGTGCTGGAATTTACCATAGATAGACGCAAAAGTGCTGGAGCAACTCAGCGGGCCAGGCAGCATCTCTGGGCAAAAAAAGGATGGGTGACGTTCATGTCTCCTTTTGACCCGCTGAGTTACAACCAGTATTTTGCGTCTATCTTCATGAAAAACAAACAGGCTTTTGAGCATTTTTGTTGAGGGTGTTGGTATATTTATTTGGCCATTGTGCGCTGTTTATTTAGAATTGTTGCGAAATAGACTGGTTGGCTTTTAAGTGGCGGTTGGCGTTTAGATAGTAAGCACATGCATATGAAGGGAATGGGAGCGTTGTGGGTCATGTTTAATTTGGGATGTTTAATTTTTAATGCTTAATTTAAGTTGAGATCAGTTTAATCTGGCATCGTATTCGACACAAACATTCTGGGCCAAAGGGCCGGTTCCTGTGCAGAACTGTTCTAGGTAGAAACAAGGAACGGCAGATGCTGGTTTACATGAAAGGACGCAAAATGCTGGAGTAACTCGGCGGGTCAGGCAGCATCTCTCCTGGAGATCTCTCCTGTGCTGTTCCATGTTCTGCGACTGTCACCACCATTCTCTCCGGCGACCACCAGGGTTTGTGATTCTTGTTTTTAAAAAACCGTCCTCAAATTGTGGATAATTCACCAGGGAGTCCCCCCCCCCCATTCCCAGACACGACCACCCGCCCCAAGTCAATCTAGCACCGACCTCTGTACAGTAACCCCAGGTGTTTTGCAACAAAAAAAAAACCGACCAGCTCGCTGCTTGCATCTTTCTCCTGATTAGAATGGGGTTAGGAAGCGAAATATAGTGGGAGCTGGAACGAAGACAGTAAGGCAGCATCGGTGGAGAATGGACACGGAACATGGATTCCTAGCTGGCCACCGATGCGCTCTGACTTTACATTTAGTGCAGTGGGATGTTTGATAAATTGGGAGTGCGGTGGGAGAGAAGAGATGTGGGGGTTTTTTTTAAGTAGTGTTTTTTATTTGAAGGAAGTGTTCGCTACCTTTACCCTTGTACCTTTGCCCCGTGTATTTTCAACATCTCCTGGAACGCGAATGACCAATTCTGCCTCCTTCAAAAGAGCGACTAATGCCTGGTCTGTTATCAATTGCGAAGGACAGAGGTTGCTTTAGACGCATGTAAATGGCGTAGCTAATCGCAAAAAGGTCAACGGTGCCAGATATTCAGTCACCGATCAAGCGATTAGATTGGTCGGCCCTGCCTCATGTTCGCTCTCAAGACTTGGTTTACTTCATCTCCTCCATTCGATATTCGCTAACACAGCGTTGCGATAACGGTGTTTTGCAATCGCACACGGGCAATCATTATCTCTTGAAATAATTGTGCATTTTCTTTGGCGAATGCAAAGTTGTTTTTGATGAAGGTTTACATCGTTTTTAACGCCTGTGCGCTTCTCAAGGGCGGGAGCTAACACTATGTGGCACTGAGCTAACTGCAGCAAAATACATCAAAACTTGATTTGAGGTTTAAAAAAAAACCAGAGATACAGCGTTCATATAAGTAGATCAGTGTTTACTTTCCGTCTCTTATTGTGGGTTTAGATACCAGCCCAGATCCCAGAGGTACGGCGACGAGATCAGGGCAATGGTCAGTCGGATTCCTGGCCTCCCAGTCTTCGCTTTCACCACACACTGGGATCACAGTTCAAAGGTAGGGTTTCACTGAAACTTAAGGTTTGTTCAATAAACCTTCGTACCGAGTGGAGTAAACGGCAAAGAAATGCGCTAGCGGGTTTCGAACATTATTAAACAAACGTTTTCTCTGGATTTGCCATTAAAATACCAATCATATCTATCCTGTTCTATCCAATCATATCTATCCAATCATATCTATCCTATCCTCATCGTCTACATATTGGTTCACTGCAAAAAAACAAATATTGTTCAAATTAAATATCTAATTTTCAAACGAAATATTTGAATCAGAACCTCGGGGTTGCGCGACTTTAATAATTTTCTACCCGGACTGATTTAGCCCAGAAACCCTTTGTGCAAATGTTTCGATAATTCGCGGGAAGTGACGAGAGGGTGGGATACGGGAGGTGCGGATTCTGCAAATTAAAAAAAACCAATCTATTTAATGCCCTTGATAATAATTATAACCTACCGTTTTGCAAGTGATAAATCAGATCTACTTTTTTTTGGGAGGTAAAATGGACTCGTCTGTAATATCAGCGCCGTGTTTATCGTTTAGTTGCGAAGCCTCAAATCATACTGCCATCTTATTAATCGACGTGTTTTTTTCAGGTAATTTTAAAAAGTAAGTACCAATATGAAAACAAAGAGTGGGGGGTTAATTGAGGCAACGGGAATGTGAGTGGAGGCGAAGAACTAATCATTCAAAACGCGAGTCAAATCTTCGGTTTATTCCAACCTGCAAACGAATTTATGGCGGTTCCCGGGCCCCAAACATCTCCTACTCGGAGAAGGCGCCACAATCGCACAGGTTGGACTCGTTCTATCACGACAGAAGCGTTTGCATTTGATGTTTTTAAAAAAAACACATAGAAAGAGTAGATTTGCCATTTTCCTGTTGGTGCATGAATCCGACCGAGCCCCTCTCCCGTTTCAGATTTGCTCCGAATCCCACTCCCTCTTGGAACTAAGTAAATGCGGAGCTCGGAGCGAAATGGTGAAAATAAAAGTAAAACTCGGGCGACTATATCTTGTAAACCCATTTTCAAATAAGGCAAAAAGCAGGAGTAACTCAACGGGTCAAATAAGGCAAAAATGAGTCATTCTCCTCCCTAGTGGGTAGATCCGACGCAAAGGTCCCCGAAACATAAAACTGCTGTCGTTTGAAAGTCTAAAACTTCCAAGTCATATTTTAATGTCACTAGTCCCCCCACTATTCAATTCCCCATTAGATAACAGCAATTAAAGGGAATCTGCATTTAGTTCTGCCTCCACGACTCAACAAACGGCGGTGTTTAATAGCAAATGTTTAATAACAAACTGCAGTCTGAAGAAGGGTCTCGACCCGAAACGTCATCAATTTCTTCTCCCCAGAGATGCTGCCTGTCCCGCTGAGTTACTCCAGCATTTTGTATCTACCTTCGATTTAAACCAGCATCTTTCTTACAAGACGGTGTTTAATATATTTGGGGATTCGAAAGCAAACCCTGACGCCCCGGCGTTTTGCTAAAGCAGGAAATTCAACCTAATCAGTTTGAATTGACCTGGGAGCAAAGGTTTCAGGTCAATGGTAAGGCCTAGTCTTGAACGCACAGTGACCAGAGGTTGGCATTTCCTACTCGTGTCTGTGTCTTATCAATTTATTAAACCAGGAATTCTCCAAGCAACAGGCGAACACGTGCTACAATGCTTAAATAACTCGAATAAGACAGCATAACTGCGATGAAATTCTTCAAAAGCAAGTCAAAAAAGGAATTCCGATAAAATAATAATGTATAAACAAACTAAAAAAAAAAGATCCATTTCATTTTCGGACTGCCCTATTGATAGGAAAACAATCAAACGCTACAAGGAGATTATTAATATTTCAAAATATATCCCAGATTATCAAGAGATTCCTCCTAAATTTTTATTTCCACGTTTCCAGTAATACGGGATCTTGAGGAAACCTTTCAGCCTATGACTAGAGTTTGCATCAAAACCACCAACCACTTCAGTGCGATATACCTGGGACTGTTGGAGAAGCTAGGGGGTTTCGTTCACTGATCGTTGTCTATCAGCGATATGACAGGTAATCAATAACTGGGTCATTTAGACATTTGCCTTCCCTTCCAGCACAGAGAACCCCCTATGATTTGGGGGGGGGGGGGGAGGGGGGGAAGGAGAGAGGTAGTGGTTGCCTCCGTGTTATGAGGTATGGATAAGAGGAAATTGGGCAGGACAGGTCAACGGGCAACTGGTTTCCAACTTCTAATACGACATTTGGAGAGTACTCTTTTGAGCGACCCGCAATTATTAATTTTCTTCAAAGTTGTGGAATTTAGTGGAGCGGGGTTATTTCGCATTTCCTCGCAATTTCTAAGCAGTTAAAATTACTTTTTTTCCTGCATTGGCCAAACACACAAAGATTGGAGATCAGGTTATCCAGCGGCTGTACACGATGAGGCCAATGGCTGGCCATATCTTAAACGCGCTGGACACTCTCTCTCGGGTCATTCTGCAGTCTATAACCGAGTGTTTTGGTATTATCTAATTATAGTCTCGCTCGAGAAGTCAGCACTGATCATTACCTCCCCCACCCCTCCCCATTTCCCCAATCGCGCCCCCCCCCCCCCCCCACAAATGCGGTCGCCCCAAGAATGCGGCGTGCAAAACACGAAGTCCGTTTTATACTGGTCGATCCACTGCATACTGACAGGGGCTGAGGTTGGGAGCAGGGTTTTGCACCGGCCCGTAGCTGAATGTCGAGGAGTGATGCTTGGCTCGGAGTCTCAGGCTGGCCAGGCTGGTGTTGCAGTTGTCCCGGTACACGTATGGACTCGAGCTAGATCCGTAGGGGCAAGGAGAGGCAGCGACCGCTGTGTTCAACGAAGGGCCGCCAAGGCTGTTCAAGTTGTTCAAGCTTGTGCCAGGTAAAGCGGAAGGGACCATAGCCATGGAAGGGATGGAGTTGGGGGCGGAAAACATGGCTTGCGATGACAACGAGTTCACATTCATGGAATTGAAGAAGGAAAAACCTTTGGCGGAGATGGGATTGGTGCCGAGTCCTTTGGTGGCCCAATTATTGTATGAATACCCGGAGTACATGTCCTCGTAGGGTTGGACCAGCCCGTTGAACGGAGCTCCAAACCCAGTCTTGCACAGTTCAGTTTGTTGGTGGCGCTCCCGCTTCCTCCACTTCGCTCTACGATTTTTAAACCACACCTGTCCAGACCAAAGCAAATAAAAACAAAAACAAAGGTTCATTCACAATGCACAAATAGTTGGAGATGAAAAGAGAGACAATAAACTCTAAATCGTAGGTAGACACAAAATGCTGGAGTAACTCAGTGTGGTCAGGCAGCATCTCTGGGGGAAATGAATAGGTGACGTTTCGGGTCGAGACCCTTCTTCAGACATTTTAATAGACAGTGTTTTAATAGACAGTAGATTTTGCACCATCGTCCCCCTCGATAAAGTATTGCAGCCGGATTTTGTGACACAAAACTGCAGATCCATTTAACAGAATTATTCATTGCTGACACAATTTTGCACGTTCATGCACATTCAGGGTGCCTGAAGAAGGGTCCCGACCCGAAACGTCGCCTATCCATTCCCTCCCCAGTTGCTGCCTGGCCCGCTGAGTTCCTCCAGCACTTCGCTCATTTCGTTTTGCTCAATATTGCAGCATCTGCAGTCTCTTGTATCTACAATCGCGGCGCCTTAACCAAAAAATTAAAACCCTAGTGCATTCAAACTGTTTACCGGGATGTAATCGCGACACCTTTTATTCGACTGAAATTACGTAGAAAAATCAGTAATACTGCTTGAGGAACTGCGAGATTCGGGCTTGATAGGTTTTAGATTCGTGATGCCTCTTATTGAATATCTTAACGTCGGGGTA